>NW_013666807.1:130344-147120 GCF_000517525.1 Limulus polyphemus
TTTTCTTCATTACCCATTCAAGCCGTCTCCAGCCATTATTAGTCTCAAAGTGGGTTCCTCGTCACCGAATTTGACAGTTCATATTAGTGATAACTATTCTGTATTTAAATGTGACTTTTCCTAGTATGTTTATTTTTGCACAAATTTTAAAGTTCATGGCTAAGGGGAGGAATCGAGTCGCACCCCACCCACAAAGTCCCCCCCCCCTTCTTTGTGCGCATAGTTGTATAATATTATATTAGATTATTTTTATACCATTGTCATGAATTTACTAAAAAACAATTTTCTTTCCAACAGATTGTTAATTATCTGGTTCGTCAAAAAAAGTAATTTTACACGAACTCCAAATAATAATGTATTTTTGAGAAACTTGTTTCCCTTCATGTAACTGCATCATCTTACTCTTTGCCTAATTTATAGCTGTTATAGCAATTAATGCTTTTTTGAAATTATTCATCATATTTTCTAGATAAGTGTGTCTTCACTATTTCATGTTAATATTACGTTCAAGTTTATGCTTTCAACAACCAGCAAGATTATATTAAACATCGTCGATTACGAAAATTAAATAAAACAACTTACTTAAAAAGCACAATATTAATAACATTCATTAACGCAACTGTTACATAAAGAGAGAGACGAATTCAGGCTTGAGAAGAGTATTGTTCATTTGAGGCATTTCAGAAATATTTTGAGATGCTCTCTTGTAGTGTGAAAGTTCATGTATTCATTGGTGGTTACTTATTTCTTCCAGCTTAACTCCTTAAATTGGTAATTTTTTTTTTTTGTGACAGAAACACACCTTGTAGTAGTAGTTTTCCTTCTTAATTATAATGATTATTTCTGTGTAGAAGTTATCTATTTCAATTGATAATGAAGTCCGACTTTTAGTTCACATAACTTACCTTTCCATTTGTGTTGTACACTCGAAAAGAGGGTGCTGGGCAGTCATTGTAAACAAGTTAATTCCAACGAAAATTTCAAAGCGTTGATGAACACATATTTCATCCCGAGCAGAAACCTGCACTCCACTATTACCACAAAACTTAAATGCAGCTCTCTTTCTAATTCTAAAAGTTTCAGCCTGCCTCAATATCAATCGTTTTCTTCAGTTAAAATTTCCAAATCCCTTTCTATGTCAATCTGAGAATCTTCCAAAAAAAACCCTGCAAGTTTAACTCTCCCAACTTCACTAATTTCATCAGACGAGTGTTCTAAAATATCACTAATTATACCTTCATTCTCGCCTTGCTAAAGGATTTACGAGTTTTAAGATGTATTTCACAACCAAAGTCGAAAAGCGCGCCATCTATGAATGTAAAATAGAACTAGGAGACCACAGAAACCACTTGATGAGTACAAACAGCATAACTATAGCGTTCAGCCCAAAAAGTGGTGTGATTCATATATACATAATTTTTAAAATATGGAACATTTTCTTATGACGTATACATACATCCTGGCCACCTACGGGGTTTAACAACAAACAAGATATCATGCTTATGGATCTATCTCCACACTATTTCCAGTATATTGATATTCTTTCGGTAGTGAAGGGACCAAAACTGCATAGTGTTTTAAGCTTCACCAGTTTTTACGTCCCTCTATTTTACCCCCTTTAAGTTAATATATGCATGGAGAGAGAGATCTAAGAGCTATACTTGCTCTTTTTTCAACTACATTTAAACACTTAGTAAATGGCTTTATGATTTTTATTAAAAACATTAATGTCTAATAAAATATTCAAATCATTAAGATAAATAATAATCCCCAAAGATCTTTAAACAAATCCCTGAAAGAATATACTAGTCACATTTTCCCATTTGGAAAAAAATATCTGTTTATCTTTTTTTTACTAAGCAAGCCAGATGTTCATCTACTTTCTAACTTTTCAGTCAATCTCTTTAAGCATCAAATTTGTTAAATTTTTTATATAACACTTTATTAAGAACCTTCTGAAAGTCAAGGTTTATGACGTCAACATCCAAAAAGACAGTGACAGTATTAAAATGATTCAACAAATTGGTCTAAGTAAGCTGAACACGATAGTTTGTAACTTACACTACTAAACGGAAAAGCAACCAGTTAAAAATAATATTACATTGCAATATTTTGCAGACAAGTAAGCATTTGCTTTCTTTCTTTAAACAAAATTATTTTTCAAGTATTATTTTTCAGTAATTAAACAACAGTCGTACTTCATTTCTGATAATTCTTGCTTTTTAGATTTGATTCTACGTGAAATTACAAATCTGGAACTATATTACATTCTTAAAACAAACACCCAATTAAAGTTGTTGTTTTTCAAGTAACGAGATGAACAAGTTTATGCCTTTAATAGTTATGAGCCTAAAACACATGTAAAGCAGATGTTTCAAAAGTATTTTAACCAGTTAATGAAGTTTTGATTTATAATGGTCTGCTCCTGCCTAAAGAAGGCCGCAGTACAGAAGCTGAAACAGTCTCACTATTAGAAGTGAGTAGGGACAGTTCATTGAAGCCATAATTTTACATATAGGTCCCCCCCCCACATGTTTATCACAAACTTCTGTTTAATTTGATAATTGAGAAGTTAAATACTCATCACCTAGCTATTTTTTTAAAACAAATTTCAGTACTAGTAGTTAATAAGTAATCACTTCCTCTTTATTATAAATTCATAAACTATACTTTTTAATATTGTTGAAATGATTATTAATTTTGTTTACTCTATTAAATGTTAAATGCTCTTTAACTCAAAAAAAAAATTAATTGCAGTATAGTTTCACTAAGAACAAAACTTTTACTTTTTAAAAAACATTTATCTGGGATTTAAGACTTCTAATTTTATTATAAAAGTATCATGCTGGTCGTTATAATCTGCTTTAAACTTTTATATTCAATTTTCTGGTGTGGTATTGGTACAATGATTACAGTGATCCAAGCAATGCTTTAACATAAAACCTTTATATTTAATTTATTTTACAGTTTTCAAAAATACTATAAAAACATTTAACTATCTCTTTCTCATTTATGAAACATTTAGAAAACAAAAATACACCCAAACTTATTTAAAACACTGGTTTATTCACTAGTTTTTAATGAAATGCTGTGAATGATTCAAATTACATAAATTCATCGACATAAAATTCATACACGATAGCTTGAGACGACGTGGAGTCCTATTCCACTGAAAGTTCAATCTTGGGGAATTACTTTCTTCTTTGGAAAATTGGCCGAGCTCTTCCTCTCCCTCTGGCAGCTGTAATGTAATTAAATATGGTGTAATTAATTAAACACATTTTCAGAATTTTTCCTTGTTCAAACAAGGTTCATTTTAACATACCAGGACATAATTTGGGAAAAAAAATAAAAAATAGTAGAAACAAATAAGACTTATTTTAATGTGAAAAAAAATTAAATTGATCATATTTTTTTTACATTTATTTTGTCTCAATCACATGTTACTAGGGACTCTGTACCCAACACAGTAGTGAACCCACAAAAAATTCAGTGCATAAACTATTTAGAAAAATGTATTTAAAAGCCAATGGTGCCTATATAGACTGTGGTAATTCTAAAGTTATGTTAATGATGAGAGGTTCATCTCCCCTTCTGAAACATGTCAACAGCTTTTAGCAATATGTTCCTTTAAGTTTTATTGAAACACCTTCTTTACCCGATGTATAATTAATCATTTGACTTCTTTTGACCTCCACCAGACAGACAGAGTTGAAGTTTCGATACGACAACCCCATAATATCTGGATGGTACTTGTAGATGGTTATCCACGATTTTAATTGATTATGGTTCATTGCCAACAGAAGAGCTTCTCTTAAATATGTGTACTTGCTTTGAATTCATCTAATTTCTCGTATATTCTCACTTGTTATGGCATTATGAATTGGCCTCCTGACAATAAATCCATCATTTCAGATAAAGAATCTCAATACAATAATTGGGTAAAGATGGTTGGTTATTGTTGTTAACACTGGTCCTTCTGAATGAGAAGCAAGATGAACAGCTTGCTCTTTGGAGATTACTTCAAGCTGTGTCCAATATGCCTTCAATGATACAATTCCATCACATCTCATTGTTTTTTTTTAGTGGATAATGTTGTTGAAGAGGTCTGTCATATTTTTAACTTAACAAGGTAGTGATGTAGCCGAATTAATCTATGAAGTTGCCAATAGTTACAGGATGCAAGACAGTAGTACTAACAGGTGGACACCAGATGGATTCTTATATTCTTTATTGTATAATTAATAGTGTTAGAGACTGGAATTCTCTACCAATCGTGGAGAGAAATGTGGCTGTTGATTACAGCATTTATAAATTCAGTTTCCAGATGTTTCATCACAGAGATGATCAGTGGAATAACAGGGTTTCCAAGGGCCTAAGGCAATATTTTTTTTGCACTGCACCCTTTTAAAATATTTTTTGTGCTACATAATACTTTCTCCTTAATTCCAGTTTTGAAAAATTAAAATACCAATTCTGAGGAGCTCCTAGTTAGCTGAGCCCTGGGGCAATTGCCCTGCCTATATCACTATGCTACTGGTGATGATGTTTTTTTTATACCTCAATTATTTCCTTTCTATATTCTTCTGTACATTTCCTGTGATTTAGTCAGCTTTAATGTGGTCTTCCGTAAAATTTACCTTGATTCACAATTCTATAAGTGTTAAGTCTCATTCTTGTAAGTCTTCTCTTCGTTTCCTGTCTCCTTCTCTAAATGTTCTTTCTTCCTGGTCTTCTTTACACTATTTTTTCATTTCATACAATTTTCAATCTTACTTCAAACTATTGCCACCATTTTGAAGTTGGGCCTAAATTTTATTTTTACGAAAATAATCACAATTCTGTTATCGGAATTATAAAGGTTTCTGTTGTTGGCTATGTTCTTTTGGATTATTTGGTAAAAAGAAAAATGCATAGTACAGTCCACTAAATGACAGTAAAATTTTATTTATTAAACTTGAGGTTCCACAATTAACATCACATTCAACAATAGGCCTAACTTTATAAATAAACTGTTTAATTTAGAAATGTCATTTACTTGCTAATTTCATGTTTCTTTGTCAAAACACAAACTCAATATTTACAGCACTAAGTTAACTAGATGACTGGCAGCAACAAACAGATTAAATCATGCAAAGCCTAAAAATTGCCAAATGAAATACCTTGAGCACGTAATATCGCAGATTTTCCTCTTCCGGCTGCAGCTGCAGCCCCTTTACTTCCAGTTTTTTTGAACATAGGAGCATTTTTGAGCATATCAGGCAATATCAAAAATCTTACTTTGCTCCCTCTGATGTATACATTCTCCATTTGTGCTACTCTTCCGTCACGGTAAGTTACAGTAATGTTAGACATTTGACAATTCATGTTGTCTTCGGCTTCCACCAATTTTCCTCGGTATACTTCTCCCGTGTTTGTCTCACATGTTACAATATGACCTTCAGCTTCATGTAAAACTTTAATTGGGACACCAATTGACATTGTTGTATGACGCAGTACTACTAAGCAAAACAAAAATATATTTTGATTACTCTAAAAATACCAATTAACGGTAGTTTCTGTTCCAGTATCAACGTATTTCACTGTGTTATTATTACGGTTAAGCCTACACTCTAGTATTACACATACAACAACGACACACAAAGCTGTTTAGACCTTAACGCAGGAACTATTACGCCCCTATACTTAAGAGCGCGCGTGAATAAAATGTAATTTATTCACTACTTGTGATGTATTACTTTCGTTAATTCTATATTTATAATAATTATGAATGAGATATCCTCAGGTAATATGTATTTTTATTAATTATATTTTATAACTGAACATTTTTGTTAAAATAACTCCAAAATAGCACGGCAATATACCAATCATGATAACTATTGAAATATACGAGAATTCTAATTGATAAACTAAGGAGTTTATGAAAATGGTACGTAATAAACAATATATTCCGGTGAATATACCGAAGTAATCCCGTTTTAACCACTGTGTTATATACATATTATCCACTAGAGTAATGTATACCTTGATAATTGTAATTTACCAAAGCGCCTTGTGCAACAATAACGAACCAAATCACCATCCTCTATTTTAAAAACACAAGACTATAACTGCTGTTGCCTGGATTTCGCACAAAACTATTCGAAGCCTATCTATGCTAGTAGTCCTTAATTTTGATGTGATAAAATAGATATAACACTGCTAGTCAACACCACCCATCACCGCCTACTCTTTACCAATGAATAGTGGGGTTGACCGTAATATTGTAACACTGCACGATTTGAAGGACGAGCATGTTTAACGACGGGTTTCGATAATGCGACCGCAGATTACAAGTCGAGCGCACTAACCACCAGGTCATGCTAGTCCTTTTTAATTACTATTGTATATGTAGGTTGTCTATGCGAAAACAAAACAAAATTCAACTACTTTAAAATTAGCACAAAGCTAAACAATGGGCTAATTCTTCTCTGTCCACTGCGGCTATTAAAACCCGATTTTTAGCGATATACGTTTTCAGATTTACTACTGAGCCAACGAGAGGGGCAAGCAACTATTGAAACAAGTGATAAATAATCTTGCAACTATTATTTTTGTTTTCTATTACAATAGATTTTTTATTAAATGATTCAAAGTCACCCAAACTCAAAGTATATTGGCTTCTGATAGTAAAAAAGAATACTAACGTATAGAACAGAAAACTTCAACGTTTTGTTTTTATTATCTATTTACAAGCGATCTCCAAAAAAAATGTATGTCTATATCGAGTTTAAAAACGAAACGTTCATCTATTTCTTCCCTCATTCAGAGTTAAATATACCGTAAATATTTAGCCCACACTTTGATGTATTAAGATTTGAAATACTTTTGATCCTCAACGTTTGATGCCCATTTTTCTTCTTTTTCAAATAAAGTACTGGAAAAATATATTGGAACCTATGTTCATCAATTCATTCAGCATTTTACAAGCAAACGAAGATAATAATAATAATAATCAACCAGAACACAAAACGTTAGCTTACGTAGCCTGATATAATTATATAAAAATAAACTGCTAAATTATCATGTCTGTCTTCTATCAAAGTTTGTATTAATGACAATTCAATAACCGTTTAGCGGACTATTTTGAAATTTTCATCTTGAATGCTCTATAAAATCCCATCTATTTATGTATGAATATATACCAACAGGGGTTCAAGTATAACAACATGAAAAAACTATAAAATATGGTTTCATTTATGATCAAATTAATTTTGAAGCGGATGCACAGAGCACTTTTAGTCTGAAGCTAATTTTGGCAAATGAAATCGTGAGTTTCATAATAAAGAGCAATAACATAAAGAAAACGATCAATATTTCCAGGTAGCTTATTTACAAGATTTAACAATTGGATTCAGTCAACTTGAATAGGTATAGTTCTGAAGTTTTTACTTGATATTTACCTGTGACACATAATAAAAGAAATTCCGGACATCAGTTATTATAAAATATTTCGATTGCGAAACTCTAAACAACATTTCCTCCCTGTGGATGAGTGATAAGTTTGCAGGTTTTTAACGATAAGATCCGGGGTCGATTTTTCTAGGTAGATAGAGTCCAAATAGCCTTTTGTGTAGCATTGTGCTAAAACAAACCAAATTAAAAGTACTAAAAATGATGTATGTTTTTTTATCAGTATTTTCCCACTTATATTTTACTGCAAACGTGGAATCTCTAATTAAATATTATTCGAAAAAAAGTCGCTAGGTAATTTCAGATTTATTTCAACTTAGTTTTCAAAGCTTTATGAATTAATATCTTTTAATGTTTAACTCGTTGCTGACTTTGCTATTAATATGTGTATATTCACAGAGAGTATTAAATTTATTTTATTAAGTTTATTATTAAATCATCCATTTTCGTCAGGAGGTGTACAGAGCATACAACGCATGCGTAATATTAGTGTATTTTTGGGGTTGGGTTTGATATTAGGTAGATGTTGATGTGATATAGTACCGCTACTGTGGCTAACAAATTTGAATGCAGTTTATAATTTTTTAAAATTTTACTATTGACAGTTGCAGCTTAATTTGTAAACGTCAGTTCATCTACAACTTCCTCTTCATTTGTGATCCAGTACTGAACAAACAACCTAAGCAACGTTTATTTTCGAGGTAAACTTAAGTTTTAAGTTTTGTTAATATGAGTGTTATTGTTAAGAACTTGAAATGAGAATAATGCACGTTTGCTTGTAACAAGCGTGAACTTACACATGCCTTATTAATATTATACTTATAGCTTTGGCTAGGTACAAGCTAAAAATTACATACTGTAATAAATTTATGCTGTCATTTTTCACTTTGGAGTTAATGCATTGCAAAGTGAGTATTATTGCCTACAACTACAAGTTAAGTTCAACAAGTACAGATATTAAAGCTTGGAGACGGCTTGAATGGGTAATGAAGGAAAACGATAATATAAGTTTAACATAACAGCAAACATACAAGGTTTTGTCATCATCATTGTACCTGATGATGACGTTGTAGATTTGTAGTGTATGGAGACCAGCTCTTAACAGAAGTTTAAGAAGGAAAGTGACGGTTCGTTGAAAATTATAGGATAGGGCTAAGTTTTTATGTTTCTCAAGGGTGGGTGTAGAAGGACAGCATTGAAGGACCAATAGCACATTATTGTCTATACACCATGTTATGATAATCTGTTGGTAATCAACAGGATTGATATATGTTGCTTCTTTGTGCTCTATTCTGAGGGACAATAGGATGAAAGGACATGTGAGATTCAGAAAAGACAGGATAGGGTCCAGTTAGGTTTTGTAATACCGTGGTTCTTTTATGGAATGAGTTGCTATTATCAATAATGGAGGCTGACCATTTACAGGAGTCTGAAGGAGGAATCGTTGATTTCGTGAAAAATACGGTATGGTTTAAGTTTTTACTTTTTTTCAAGGTGGTACGTACAGCCTTGAAGGACCAAATGGTCTCTTGTCGTTACATTATTTGGTTTTGGTGGGTTAGAAGGCACACTTACCATTTGTATTTTATGATTTTACTGGAAGAACAAGTAAACAAAAAAACCAAATTAGATATAGCCGTTTACATTCATATACTTATCCAACAAAGCTTGTTTTTATTAGTGAATATTGTTTCTTTCAGTTTAGGCAAAAGTATAAAATTTTATTTTTAGCAAATGTGTACTGCAGAAAAATAGATATAACTCATGATGCTCAACCTGTACTATTTAAAAAATTTTTTTTCATTACAGCAAATAATTGTGTATAGAACATGAACGTTTATATAACTTTATATTATTAGAACCAGAATTTTTTAAGCTCGTATATTTTTATGTACGATATCAAATACATGCCTCATTTTTGTTTCAGATGTCAGTAAGAATAGTGCGACAGAGCAAGTTTCGTCACGTCTTTGGCCAACCACTAAATAGGGAACAATGTTATGACAATATCAGAATAACTAAAAACTCTTGGGATTCCAATTTTTGTGCTGTCAATCCAAAGTTTCTAGCAATTATTACAGAAATAGCAGGAGGTGGAGCTTTTCTTGTGATTCCACTCCAAAAGGTTAGTAAACACTATGTTATACATGTACAATATTTTAATCTCTTGATTCAATTTATGTGGAAGAATATCAGTTGTAATAGTAATGCAGTAATAATAATAATCTTGCAGCTTGTAAATTTGTAATTTGCTGGTGGAACAGTGATTTTAATTTAGTGAACAATCCTTAAGTGTGTGAATAAGAATTAGGCAATCAGTAGTTTAATTTCAGGTTTAGACTAATTGTCTAATGTAACATAACTTTTGGACAACAAGGAACAACTTGGTTCTTCAATGATCGAGCATAGCATGTATTTTGCAGATCTTAAACTTGTGTTCTCTTGTTCTGTTATCTTCAGAATATAGCACAGAGAAATTGTAGGCCTTAATTCTACAAATACCCAGATAATCATTAGGCCACATCTGGAGTATCTTGTTCATCTTTGTTGTTTTAAATGGTCTAAAGTAGGTTTCACTAAACTGATGAAAATATCATAACTATTCTTATTGACATAAAGCCGCAATTCAGAGTGATACGAATATAATATTTGTTCACTGTTGAATTTGTGATTTTATAAATTTAGAAGTTTTTGTAAAGATGTTCTTGTGTTCAGATTTTATTGCCTGACAACTACAGTACTTATAAGTCTTTTAATTTTTTAACCATTGACAAACTTTTAGAATTTTGTGATATACAAGAAAAGTGTTGTTTCAAATATTCTAAGATTATTAAATAATTAATAGTATTTTCATGTAATTTGTGTGCTTTGTTTTGTTAATTTCCAAAACTCGTACTTAAATTTCTTTTATACTTTACATATTATCTCTTCACATTTATTGTATAAAATGTAGACAGATTATGAAAAATAGTGTCTATACTGTTGAGAAAAAAATCAAACATGAAAATTTTTACTTTTCTTCAAATTGAAAATAATTTTAAGTAGCCAAGATTTTATTGAAGTTTAAGACTGAAAATACAATGCTTGTATTGGCCAACCTACTATTATCTGAAAGAAACTAATGTGAACTTTAAAAAGGAACATATTAAAGCAAAGTTTGACATTTTCTATTTGTAGACTGGTCGAATCAATGTCAGTTATCCTCAGGTAGCAGGCCACAAAGGGCCTGTAATGGACATTGCCTGGTGTCCACATAATGACAATGTTATTGCTAGTAGCTCAGATGACACTTTAGTTCGTGTATGGCAAATTCCAGAGGGGGGACTAGTATGCCCTCTAATTGATCCGGTTGTGGAGTTGGCTGGACATCAGAAAAAAGTTGGACTTGTTCAGTGGCATCCATCTGCTAATAATGTTCTACTAAGTGCCGGTATGTAAAAAGTATTTCTTAGTAGGTTGAGTTGATAAAGATTAAAATGACTCGTATTTTTATTACATCATAAAATAGGTGTACCCAAATAACAAATAAGTATTTCATTTCAATTTTATGGTCTGTACGTACATTTGTCATCGTATACTTTGATTAGGAAACAGTAACGACAGAGTATATATGCTGGTGAGTGAGATTAAGAAACAAATCATTAACACAAGACTTAATTTTACAGAGAAAATCAGTTTGTTGTGGATTAAAGTCAATATTTGGCTTACAGTGTGAGAAGTATTAAAGTTGAAGGTAATTAAGCTCAGGTCAGTGTTCAACTTGTGCTTGTGTTTCCTTTATAAGTAAGATAAATAACTTGCACTTGATAATAACTTGAAATAGAACCATTGTATTAGCTCTGAATGAGATGTTACTATTATATATATTATATATAATGTGTGCATAAATGTTCATCTTGTACTTTTTATAGTTTAATTCAACTGAAAGTACTTAGCTTCGTGTTCATAAATTTAAGTAACTAACATTTAGTAATGTTGAAAATTTTGATAATTTTGTTTGGTATTTCTGAGAACTTATTATGGTCATACTTTTGTGTTTTAAAATAAAATTCTGTATTTTGGAAGATCAAAGTAACGTTTCATTTTTTTCAAGTTTTGTTGCTGGTATTTAGTTTTCTTTTGAACTGAATTTCAAAATTAACAATATCATCCGTTCAAAGATTTTCTAGTTCACTGTTTTAGTGTTTTAACTTTTCTCTAAATATTTATTGGACTTTATTGAAGAAGAAGGCTAAAATGGATATACTGGAACGATGACAATTCAGAAATTGCATTTTAGGTGCTGACTGTAAAATATTGATTTGGAATGTTGGAACGGGAGAGCTCCTCTTTGGGTTTACGCATCCTGATGTGGTCTTTGACTGCTGTTGGAGCTGGAATGGTAGTCGACTAGCAACAACATGCAAAGATAAAAAGATTAGGGTTTATGACCCTCGTTCAGGAGAAATATTACAGGTTAGATAAATTTTTATAAGCAACAACATATAAAGATAAAAAGGTCAGGATTTATTACCTTCATTGAAAAGAAATGTTACACGTTAAATCAATTATTCAAATTCTTTTAAGTCAGGACTCTAAAATGTCTTGTTGTTTATTTTTGAATTAAAAATGTGTTATAATAAAGTTTTATCTAACAATAAAAACGTGTTAGAACCCATGTGGTCATTTCCTGGAGTTCAAAGGAAACATAAGTACAGAATAAATAAAAATGAAATCTTGTCCAAAAGACATTTTATCTTTTAGTACAATAAAACTACGTATATTATACACTCTTCCACATTGTGAAATGTAACTTTTGTTGAGTCTTATAATTAATAACGTGTTGTTTCACAAAATAAAAACCACAACATTAATTAATTACTATTTTCGTCTTCATAGATATGTAATCTAAAAATCTGTCTAGAAAGTTGTATGTTCACAATTATAGTGCCAGTCTTTTTAATGCTTATCGTTTGTGTGTTGTTGTTTTTTTTTGGAGATACTGTAATCAGATATTTTCTTTCCACTTTTATTTATCCACTCTTAGCAAGTAACCACATTTGGTATTACGTTTTTATAAAACTCTTAACAATAGTTGTATATTACTGTTCAGTTATCTTGTACTTAAATCGTATGAAGCAAGTTAAGAACAGGTGTGTATTTACTGTTAGGTTGTCACTTATTTTGTTGATACTTGTACTAAAGTGTATAGTACACGTATATCTAAAACTATTTTAATATTTTTTTGTAGTTTAATGTTTACTCTTTTTCTAATATGTGATTATAACGTTAGGAGGCCATGGGTCATGAAGGGGCCAAACCACAGCGTGTTCTTTACCTCAAGAATGGGATGATAATTACAACAGGATTTTCTAGGATGAGTGAACGACAGTATTCTCTGAGGAGTGAGGTGAGGGACTGTGATATGTTTGAAAAACATAATAATAAGTGATGGAGGTGGGAAAAAAAAAAACATTTTGTGCATCAAAAGTAAACGAAACATCCAGAAACAGCAGTAAGGGTGTATGGGCTTGCTGTGGTTGAAGTTACTGCAAAATATGCTTTAGCCTCGCTTGTAACCCCTACTGTTAAAACTTCCTAAATACTATAGTATGTGTGCCCACAAGATGTAATGTGTAGCATCCCCCCCCCCCCCCCCAATCATCAGGAAGAGGCTAGCACCACCCTTGGAATTTTAAGCTAAATGTCTAGTGTCTTAATGACAATATTAGTCAACAGATGAAAGCAGCAGACAGAATTTAAATCATTTAGGTGTGAGTGACAGAAGGAGGTAAAGAATCTCTTCTACCTTTTTATCTCAAAAATGAAAGGTAGACAGTAGTCACTGAAACAGTTGGTGAATGAAAAACAAATATGACATAGGCCAAACCAAGTGTAAAATATGCATCAACCGTGTTCTTCTTTCGTTCTGTTAAAAATCACATAGATGAAGGCTCAAATTATGGCATTATGTGTATGATATTGGATAGTTTAGTTTATGTAGTAATAGGAATTGTAAGGAAACATTAATGTTTAGAGGACGGGGGGTGGTATGAACACCCAAATTTCTTCTTACTTGTTTACTGAATAAAGTTAAAATTCAAACACTGATGGAGAATAATAAGTATGGGTGTTAAAATAGTTTGAAATTGGTAAAAAAAATTTCATTAAAAAGAAAAGAACGATTTTGTCAAGCTATTAAGATGTTGTTTTAAGTTATTCTAATTATCCAGTGGCATCTTTATCTATTGCCGCCCGGTAGCTCGGCAATAGTTTGCAGGTTTCGATATACGTGGTGGGCGTACACAAATAGCCCATTGTATAGCTTTGTGCTTAGCTACAAACAAACAAACTTTAGCGATTTAAAACTAGTATTTCTTAACTACCATGATGATAATCTAACAATAAGCTGTTTTTCAATCTCAGAAATGTTTTTTTTGACTAAAAAAATTGCACTTATAGAAATGTTCTCTAAAATTTTGTAATTCAGCTTCAAAGATTTTCTCAGTTAGATTTGAATTGAAATATTTCTTACAAATTGATAGAATTACCACAAACAAGCACATGAAGCAAGAACAAGTGGGAAGAACTTAAAAATTTCCTCTTAAAGTGGAAGTTCCCCCATTTATACAAGCTCAGAATACATTAATCTAGATTTACTTAGCAGTATAGTGCTGAATGTACCTATTTTTTGTTTTATGTCTGATGTGAGAAATTAATCACATAAAAAAAATCTTGTTTTGAAAAAAATATAGTTTTATTAAGCTTTGTTTAAGCATAGTATTTTGAATAAAACTCGTACGTATCAGGTTGTCTTGAGAACTATGATCCAATCCTCATTTGTTTTGTTGTCAGAACAATTGTAGCCCAGGGCTGGTATATGATACATCATATTATATTTCAGTGTGGTTCTTTGTCATTATCAGAGAAATACACTATTGTGTTTTCAGTGTAGTGTCACATTTTATATCTGTTATATGTATATGTGTCCATGTTGTATTGTTGTCTACATCTTACTCCTAAATACTATGTTACTTGCTGTGGAGTTTGCATTCTATAAAAATTTATCTGATGTTGTCATATTGATAAATTGAATGGTTATCTCTTATATAGCTGGAGAGTTAAATTAACATCTGTGGGGTTGACAGGATCTTGTTGCTGTATTGTTTGTACTACATAAAAAGCTCGTTACAACAAACAACTGAGCTTAGCTATGCCTGTTTATATGTTTGTGTTCATGATGTACTTGCAGAACCCTACTGAATATGTTCCTTAGTTGGTAGAGATCTGTCTTATGACACTAAAATTTCTTTTTTTTTTTTTCCTTCTACTTTTGCAGAATGACTTAGTTAAACCTTTCTGCTTGGAAGAGATGGATGTGAGCAATGGGGTTATGGTACCATTCTACGACCCAGATGTTAACCTACTTTTCTTTTGTGCTAAGGTTGGTGGAAAGTGTCCGTGATAAAAAGAAGACTTTTAAAACTTTTCTAGTTAATATTCTAAGCTTCCTAACAGACAGTGTTGTTTCTTGTTTTTCCTGTAGCTTAATATTTGAAGATAACAAAGACATGCTTTTCAGTAGTGACTGCAAATAGTGAAAAAGTGAAATTCACTGTTTTTGAAAAAAATAACTTATCATAAATTGAAATGAATTTCCACTGACATAAAAAAACAACAAAATATTCATCAACCATACATATTCATCTTTCAAGAAGGTTGTTTTTTTTATAAGTATTTATTCATTTATTATTAAACTTCATTTTGTCTTTGAAAAGGAACGGTGTAACATTTAAAAAATTGTAAGACAGTTTGTTTCTTTGCTGTTTTTTAAGGTTTAAAATATACATATTTTCTGAGGAGCTTCAGATATCCAGTTGTGATGTCTACTTCTATGCTAAATAGTTAAGCCTATTTAAAAAAATTTTTTAGGAAATTTTTAAATATTCCATAAGTAAGTGTTTAAACTTTTTTACAAAGTGAATTTGTTATTAATTTAAAAGTTTGCAATTAATTTATACACAAATTAGTTGGTTAAGAAAAGTTTGTACACGAGTAGAAAGTATGACAGTTTCATTTGGAACTAGATATTTAAGAATCATGTAAAGCTAGCCGTGTGCGGTGTAACACTAAAACTGCAATGTTCAGGTAATGATTATGAAACTTAAAGTTTAAAGGTTAAACTCTGTGGTATAAGTATTTCATTATTTATTTATGATTAAATTTGAGTATTTTAAATTCTTTTATTGCAATAAAGATAATTATATGTACAAATAATGAGATATATATATATAAATTTGGGATGTAAGCACAAGTCTTTGAGGGATTTGGTTTAATACTTAATTGTATAATAAAAAATTTTATGTATCAAAAGGGAGATAGCAATATTCGTTACTTTGAGATAACAGAGGAATCTCCGTACGTTCATTACATCAACACCTATCAGTCAACTTCCCCTCAGCGAGGCACGGGTATGATGCCAAAACGTGGTTGTGACTTAACTCGATGTGAGATTGCGAGGTGAGGTTTCGTATGATGCATTTGATATAAATCAAAAAATATATAACGAATCAATGAATAAGAATGTTACTTTCAGGTTGAACGTCAAAATTGATACATTCATTAACAGCTAGTATCGTTTTTGTTTTTTTTTAATTATAAATTATAATCTAAGTAGTACTTGTAATTATTTAGAATCATTAAAGAAAGTTTACTGAATTTGTTATTAATGATTTACTAAAAAAATTAATATTACTATTATCGACTTAAATGAGAGAACCAATCACATGAGGTATGTCCCGGTATGGTGCTAAAAGCTTGCATTCCTTATTATTTTAGGTTTTTTCGGCTGCACTCGAGCGGCTTCTGTGAAGTCCTTTCTTTTACTGTGCCAAGAAAGGTTTGTTTTTATAACGATGTTCAATATTTAAATTAAAATGATTTTGAAAAAAGAAAAGAATACTAGACTGATATTATATAGAATGTGAAAGAATTTGTTTGTAGAAGCTATACCGAACAAAAGTGAGAACATAATATTTGTAAAAAATGTTTACACAAAAGATCTAAAAGTTTTGTGAGGTTATTTAAGTCTACCTTATGCCCATCTCGTGCTACTGTGTTGCTGTTTTTTAATCAACACTTTACAGTGAAATATTTGATAGTAATTGACTGATTTAAGTATATTATATGACTAAGATGTTATTTCAAGAAAATGAGTGCCCGGCATGGCCAGGTGGATAAGGCGCTCGACTCACAATCTGAGGGTCGCGGGTTCGAATCCGCATACCACCAAATATGCTCGCCCTTTTAGCCGTGGGGGTGTTATAATGTGACAGTCAATCCCAC
>NW_013666807.1:148120-160245 GCF_000517525.1 Limulus polyphemus
CCAAAACAAACAAACAAACAAACAAGAAAATGAAGCTGAAAAGATAAGCACTGAATGTTTCCATATCTATTTGCTGTGTATCTTTGTTCATGTTCTTCATAAAAATTGAAACAGACAAGTTTTTCTGGCATATAGATTTATAACTAAATAAACTGTATGGCATTAAAACTTTTAGAAATGTTAACTCTGTTATAACCCTCTGTTAATGGTAAACGATTACGGTGGGATGGATGCGGTATTTCCAGAAAATCTTTAACGTAACTTCCAAATTACTAGGACTACTTTAGCACCAACCCAGTTTTAAATTGATTGGGCTAATGTTATCTTTACATTTACTATTTCTGCTCATCCTTGCAGCTACATTGAGACTGTTGTAAGCCTAACCTACATAATATTGGAGTGGATGTGGCCACGTTAGCATGCTGGATTACACCTCAAAGGGTTTGAAGTATGATTCTGTTAAACTCAGTTTGCGCTTTCACCAATGATTATAAAATGTTGACTCCTAGTTCAAACCTAGGGATGGTTATACCTAATTCCTATGGCCTATTTATCCCCCCCATGTGCATGAAATGCCATTCAATTTAACAATTACATTGCCTTTGTTTAAAGTTGTTACTGAGTTTATTTTTTAGTACTGGGCTATTGAAAAATAAAACTTTAAAAAAAATTTACACACGTGTGTATACATTCGTTTCAAAAATACTTTTTTTGATTGATTATGATGTGTTAATTGTGCGTCAGCTCAGTACTCTTCATCTCTCATCAAAATTGGGGCCTCTTGGTGGCTGAGCAGTAAATATGAGGGTGAATAACGCTAAAAATTGGGTTTCGATGCTCACAGTGGTTAGAGCACAAACAGTCCATCGTGTAACTTTGTGTTTAACAACACCTCATTAAAATTAGGTGTGTTAGTAAATGTTTATTAAATACTAAAACAGATGGTACTTTATATGGCTTAAAGTGAGGCCAACATCACGATTATTTCAACTTATTGTTGCTACTTTTGAGATCAGTTTATACTGTGCAAATTTGCATGCATAAGATATTCATAATGATTTATTTAGCATCTGGATTGATAATGTAGACATTTGTAGTGTGTAATAAGCCTGGGAAGGAGGAGCATAGTGAAGGTTGATTTTAGTCTTTTGTGTTCTTCACATTTTGTGCAAGAACTCTGGTTGTTTGGATCCCTGCTATGATGCCCATGTTAAAGTAGTGTTTACCTTCACACAGTCTGACCAGTTTCAAGATGACTTGTATCCACTAACGGCGGCTGATGTGGCAGCCATTTCTGCTGAGGAATGGGCTGAAGGAAAGGATGCTGTCCCAGTTCTGGTATAATAATTGGTTTTGTTAATATATACACTTCTTTTTGGTTAACATAATGGAAGTTTTTTATAGATACTATAAAGCAAGTCTGTTTTTTATGATGGTAGAAAACTCATTGTCTCTTATAATTTGTATAAATTAATTACAAATGTTATTATACAATCAGTTACTTTAGAAATAATAACCATTAAAAATGTTGTATAAACAAAATTAATAAAAAAACTATTTACATTCTTTTATATGAAATTCTGCTGCACAATCCCCAAACTTTTTTTTTTGGAAGCTACTTTAAGTGCAGTTTTGTTACTTTAATGAAATGTTTTATGAAGAAGAAACTGTCTACTAAAGATCCCACCTTTTGCCTTTCTAGATTTCACTAAAGGAAGGATATGCACCTTGCCAAAAACAAGAGTTGAAAATTTCAAAGAAACCAAACATTCTAAACAAAATGGCACCTAAAAATAATGAACCAGAACCAGCCTTCCACAAACCTGTAAGTGGTACATTGTAAAGGTTTCTGTCATATTTGTAATTACATTATTGACACACAATAAATTTTGTACTACTAAAAAAAATTTTTTTTTGTAGTAATTTTGGTGAAATCATGAGTTAAGCCTAATTTAGGTATTTCTTTAAATCAGGATTATTTTATTCAATTAATGAAATGGAGTCAGAAGAAATGAAAATTTTTGTTCAGAAATCAAGCTATTCTTTTTTTTTCTACAAGGACAAGAAGATTCAAGAATTAATGGAAGAAATAAAAAAACTAAAGTCTGCCGTAAGTGAACACGATCACCGCATTAAGGAACTGGAGAAAACGGTTGCATCCTCGCATCGTGCATTCTCGGGACATACCCAAGTTTTGAACAACCGTGGTGAAGATATTTCATATGAGGAGGTGTAACTTTTCCCATGTTACCCTGTTTGAGAGAGTACTTATAATAACTTACTCTTTTGTGTCACAAAAAAATACAACAGATGCTAGGAATTGTCAACTTGGCTTGTTTTTTATAGCCTGGTTCTAAGAATAGAAATAACTGTGTTGGAAATGTGTACCTGTTTGACTGGGAAACTAATAGTGTAAGAAACAACAGGAACTACGAGTTAATGCACCACGTGGGATCTGCCTGTAATATATTATTGTATAATAATTATATATCGGTGTCTTTATGGGTAATTTTAGTCCAAAGATTTTTTTTGGGGGGGGGGGGTACAATTGTGTGATGCAAATGTCATTTGTTACTAAATTGTTTACAGATTTTTCTATATATATTAAGTGATTCATCCCCCACTATGTGGGTGTTAACTTCATTACTATCACTGCTATCATCAAAGGTGCCAACTTTTCAGGTTTTTTTTTCTTACGTTCATAACAGATTTATGGTACTTTTTAATAAGATGATAGGGTGAAGGTAAGAATCCACTACATTATACTTGTTGTTATTTTTTTATAAGTTTTATAAAGTTGTTCTTTGTACTTTATGATTGTTATCAATCCGATGAAACTTCCTTATTTTTCAGAACATATACATATATTTATACTCTACTGTTTATGTGCTTAGCTGATAAGTTAACTCTTTCATGTGAATCAGGCTCAGAAAAATCTTGTGGAATTTTCCCAGTTTAAATTGATGTGTGTGTATTTGTGAGCCTTCCCAGTGCAATGAGGTAAAGCTATTGTTCTGACTGTCCATCTAAAATGAGGGACATCTGTTGTGAACGTTTCTATGTAAAGATGTTTTTAAGCTTTCCATGTAAAGTAATATATACGTGTTGTGTAACCCTTTTGTGTAAAATGATATAATATTTCTTGTGTGTGTGACCTTACCATGTAAAATGTGGTTGGTATACCTGTTGTATAACAATCCTATGTAAAATGACGTTTACTTATTATACAACCTTTCCCTGAGAATGAAGTCAGCTATCGTGTAATTTTCCCCTTTTTCATCATGCCAGAACAAGTAAACTTATTATGTAAAAGCACCATAATAACTAAATGTTCACGATTTTAATTGCGGGAAAATATTCCACATGCTTCTCTGCTGGTATCGTAATTTCGATGAGGAAACTTTTTATATAGATTTTTATACATTTGATTTAAATCTAAAATTAATTTTCCGTATTAGGAAAACCATAACTGTACGAGCTTCTTTTTCTTTAGCAATTTCTAAATGTGTAGAATTATAGATATAAACTCTCAAAACAGTCAATATAATCAGTCAAAAGTTATCCTGTTCTTGTTGCATAATTTAAGTAAATCTTGTTATTTTACTGTGTAAAATATTTTAATGATGGGAAAAAATGACTAACATTTCCAAGTGAAGCAAATAAAGGGAACAAAAAATTATATTCATGGTGTTGACTAGTAAGACAAAAGCTAAATAAACCTGTCAGCATCAGCAATAGAGAACGGACATTAACCATGAATTTTATGAGAGAATAAAACTTAAAGAAGGCCTAATAAAATCAACTTGTTAAGATAATCCAAAATATTCAACTGTAAATCTGATTATTGATTGTTAGGAAACGAGAAGTCTACCTAATCATCTTATTAATGCCAAGATTACTGTTTTGTTACAGTATTTCAAAGGAAGAAATAACAATTAGGCTTAATCTTTGTGCGTTTTATGAGAGGTAATTAAAATTAAGATAAATTTTCGATATCTGAATATTTTTAGGATGTTTTTACTTAATTATTGTGATCATTAGTAACATAAATATGTAGAATGCTCAATACAGGTTGTTTATAACACGATATAACCCTTTTTTTTTATACCTTGTACATTATTGTTATTGTTTGAAAGGTGTATGATTAAGCATTGGTTGAACTAAATCTCATAGAGCATTGAGCTATCTTCTCACAAAAGTGTAGCAAGTGTGATACAAGTAACATTTTAATCAGCATGAAAGTGTTTGTGTGTGTGTGGTATTTCGTCAGCTCAGGATGAAGCCCGAGACAAGTTCTGAGGCAACTGAGCTAAGTGATTAATCTAATAGCAGTTTTTAATAAGGTATTTACTCGGAATACTAACACAATTTGACTATCACATACGAGGTCCCATGTTTGCTGGAAGTTTTCTTTTGTGGTAATTTCCCTGGCTCGATATGGAACTCTTTTTTTTTTTTATATACCATGCAAGTGTTTTCTTTCAACTAAGCAAAAGAGCTAATCTACTAGCCTTTAATAGCAGGATAGTTTTTAACAACTCTCACTACCCTAAGTGCTTAAAATGCATAAAGTTTGATATGTAGTACAATGTGTAGTTGAAAAACTTCATTTCCATTCCAGCTTATTGTAGTTCATGTATAGCTCGCAAACAGTGTTCGATTCATGTGCACTAGTGCAATGAAATATAATCAGTTGTTCTTGTATGCATGAAACGGTATGAATACCAGTATTTTTAAATGAATACTAATGTTTTTCTTATTTTTCTAGACCTTGAAACCTTTTAATTTTTATACGTTAAAGTTAAATTAGCGCCTCATGAAATATGTTGAAGAATTTAACTGGAAAATAAGCACTTTGTTTTTTTTTATTCCTTACAAGGAGAATCTGCTTTTTGCAGGCCTTTGTTTGGAAATTGTTATTTGAGAATTATTCCTGTTCAGGAATATTTCAGTAAATAGTAAATTCTATTCATTAACCATTGTTTGCAATGTTGTTGAAATAGAAGCCTTTTCTTTTAAGTGAGAGATGCATTTATAACGTCTTGATTTAAACGGGCAGTGAACCAAAGGCTAGAAGAATTCGGGTTGTACTTATTATTTGATTTAAAATGTTACCCTAAAAGAAATGTTATTTTTGTGTATTTTTATATTTAATTTTAGCTCTACGTCAGTAGCAGTATAGAGAAAAATATTATAGTTTGCTTGATGGTCAGTGTAAAAATTAGATAAGACCTGCAAATGTTGTAATAATAATATAATACTGAAAAAAATTGACTTCCATGTTAAATATGGTGTCCTAGTAACTGAAAATTGATGAAACTTAAGATTTAACAAAGTATATATATATTTTTTTTTTCTGTAACTTATTCATTCTCATTGATATATATTTGTTATGACTTAATTATTTTATTATTGTTTTTAATGTTATGATTGAATCACTAAGGTTTGATTGAGGAAAAGTGCATAATGTGCCTTTTAGTTAAAGAAAGGTGTGTAACTCTCTCATTTTCAAGTGTGGGGCCTGAAGTTACTACAAAAAAAAGCAGTAGTAACTCCCTCATTTTCAAGTGTGGGGCCTGAAGTTACTACAAAAAGCAGTAGTGGCTTATTTGATAGGTCATTAAAATAATGAGTAAAGGACAAAGATATAAACAACATGGAAGGCTTATATATTTATATTACATTCCACGATTTAATAAATATCTTTTAAAACTAAACCATATTGTTCATTTTTTTTGAACTAGTAAGCACACATGACTAACAGTCTAGTATATTTTATCTAGGTATGCGTAGACTGTACTTGCAAATGTGCATGATTTTGTAGTATCACTAATCTAATTAGCCATAAATTAGTGTTTTAAGAGTTCTGTTTTATGATAATTTTTTAATTTCATTTTCATGAAACTTTCTGTCTGCATACTGTACTTTCACAGGCTGTGTGTAAAATGAATATTAAAGTAAACGAGGGATCCTCAACAGCTGTGGCTGTAATTAAATCTAAAATTGGTCAAGAGATGGAGCTACGAGTTAAAAGTTTGTATTTGAAAAAAAAAAACCTGTTATTCTATTCTAAAAATTTATAAGAACAAAAGGTGAGTAAACTATTTGTAGAACAACAAAAAATTCTCAGATAAGTTTAATATATTTCCTTGTCACCAGAGGTCACTTGTATGATTTGCCCTTTACTGTCAGGTTAAAGAGGATAATCAAGATTTTAAATACAGATTTGATGTACTATAATTTTTCAATTAAGATGTTTAGAAAACATCTAAAAAAATCACAATGCTACAAACCTATTAATATAGGGGTGGGTGGGTGAATAATATATTTTCTTTTTTATCCCAACTCCCTTTAAGAAGGAAAGTCTACCTTTTGAAAGTGCTCTGGTTTCGTATAGTTAGGCTTAATTTTTCAAGTGTTTTTGTAGACTTGTAACATTCTTTGTCTTTAATTTTCCACACACTCAGTATAACATTCCAAAATATTTATGTACAACATAACTATCAGTTATGAGGCATTTTAGCCGTTGTGTATTAGCTTTAGCATTTCTATAAACTTCTAGCAATATTACAATACATGATAAGTGGGGTGTTTCGAATTTATTTTAACCTGTGAGAGAATACATTAAAAACGAATAGGTAAATAAAAAAAATGAAGAATTACTAACAAATATTCAATTGAAATCATTTATGAATAATTTACTGTTGATTTTATATTTATGATATTTAAGTGATAGTTATTATTATTATTTAGTTATCAAAGATTGTCTTGGCATTTATTGACTTTGTGTTCTTTTGCTTTTAACTTTACATGTCAGTTTTTTTTTCTAATTTTTGTGAATATAGGATAACTTTCTTTAAGTAATATTGAATTGTAGGGTTAACAGTAATAAGATTAAAAGTTGTTTTATGTTATTACCAGTTAAAATAAGAGTGTACTTAGAAAACTTATTCAACAGTTTTATCTTCATTCCTCTTAACAAAAGGCCTAAATTAATATATATATATATGTTCTACAATGCAGCATTTTATAAACTTTTGTGTAAATCGACTTTGTCAAAGTTTCAATTTCATTTGTAATATTTATGCAAAAACAAAAACTTTATATCATTAGAAATGTATATTGAGTCGTAGATTTTAAGATGCCAAAGTGTAATTGGATGTTTTTTGTCTTTTCTGTTTATTTTACTTATGTAATAATATGTTTCCTTATGCGAATAACTGATTCTGCATTAGCGCAGAATTTTGCTATAGTCAAGAATAAAAAAAGTGAGCACAAGAAAGAACCACATAAATTTGTACAACATAAACTTTGCTACTTTCAAATTTTGCAATGGGACAGTAGGATAAAACAGCAGAAGTTTTAAGTTTATTCTCAATTGTTTACTTGTATATGGAGTGGTTTTGCATTTACTGTATTTTCTGGAAAGTTGTGTATGCAAGTCACATGTATAAGTCAGAAAAGCAATTTTGTATGAAAGGATTTTAGATTTTTTAAAAATAAATTTTATGAAATGCAAATATTAAATTAATTTAATTCCAGTTTGTCATTTTATATATTATCGGTGATTTTTTGAAATAACATTTAGGTAAGTTGTGACTGTGAACTGTATGAAAAGTCTTAATAAACTGATTAGTGAACTGAACCTGTCAATAAAGGATTCATGAAAACTGCATTACTACATCATAATATCCACCGTCTTCCAGTATCTTTATCTGTTCTTTAATAGAGACAATACGGGCACTTACCATGGTTATATTCATAAGCTCTGACAAAAGTATAAAATAAAAATTGATAGTTTTTTACTATTTATTTGAAAACTCCATAAAACGTTTCAGAATCCTACTTGAACACTCGAAACAAAGTTAAAATTTTGGTTAAAATTAAATCTAAATATTTTAACATTTGGAAAAATTAGTCTCTAATTGTTGCACTTTGAATACATTATATATTACAATAAAACATAAGTTTCATACCTTCAAAATGTTTTAAAATATTACAAACTAATTTGCTTTCAGTTTAAATAAATACAAGTCTTAAACCTGTAATTTCTCAATTACATTTCTTTAAGCAGAACATGTTTTCTTTTTGGCCTTATTTTCTTTTTTAAACACTACCATACAAGAGCTTAATGAATGGAATGGAAGCCATGTAATAAACATTTACTTCAATTAAAAGAATTATCATAAAAGTCTAAATCAACAAATTTGAAGTTCAATTGGGCAGGAAAACTTTTAATGAAATGCAGAAACTATCACTCACTAGTGTATTTCTTACTGCCGTTATGCCTTAAATTTGTTCTCCCCGCTTCTGTTATTAAAATGATGAACTGTATAAATTTGAAACATACCTATGACGATAACTGGTAAAAATGGATGATTTGGTTGATTGTAAGAAATTATCGGAAGGTTTTATTTAATACGAACTTTTTAACACACTATTCATTTTTTTTTAAATAATGAAAAAATTGAAGAATCTCACCATTATAATTTTGGTTTTAAAAGTTTTGGTTATTTTGAGAATTTTTATGGTCTGAAAGGGACTTTTGGAGTTTTGATAACCACATTTCAAATACAATTTTCTTTTTATTTTAGGGATTTTAAAATCAAGCTTCTGAAAATGTACAAATTAACAAAGTGTATTTATTGTTCGAAAACATACAATTTAATTGTGTGCACCATTTCGCTTAAACAATATATAAATATTATTTTATTACAAGTTACAGTTTTACAGCAAGGAATATTTGTTTTGAGAACAGGTACGACGTTTCGATCGCTGGTGCTATCATTCTCAAGTACGCAAGTTTTAACGGTAAAGAAGGTCTTTTTAGTATATCAAAATTATTAAATAGTTACCAATAATTTAATCACTCTGTTTTTTAATTGTTTTGTATATATATATATGAATAGCAACGCTATTTCACAACAACAACAAAAAGTAACTCAAATACAATTTTTATACAGATGCATACAAAAAAATATTTAGAAAGCGTTAATGATAACAGTATTAAAAAACAACTCAATTTTCTTATAATTAATTAAAAGTTTGATACAGAAACCAACTAGTTCTTTTAATTCATTTTACTCTAAGAAACAAATAATAAATATACACTTGCCAGAAGACAAGTGCTTTGTTTACTTGTAGTGAATCATTACTCCATTGTTATTTTCTTATTGCAAAAGTACACAATTAGCTATCTGCACATTGTCCACTGCGAAGAATCGAACCTAGTATTTCTCTCTATTTGTACATCATGCGAAGCAATGTCTGTTGGTTCTACTGAAACCCACTTTAGCGGAAAGATATGTTGAAAATATGAATCCCAACGTTTAGGATGTTCACAGGTATACAACATCTCGAGTGTTTTCGTAAGTTAGCAGTAAATTTACGCGAAATATTGATTAATTATATAATCTTCAACAACCTTTCAATGACATATATGATTAAATAATTGAATAAAAACAGTCTTAAAAAGTATACATTTTTGGTCATTCTCCACATACTTTTTAAAACATTTATCAAAACAAGTTTAAGCTTAAATGGGATGCGTGCCTTTTGATATTCAAGTTCGTAACATTTCACTATAGTGAAAATAATTTTTTAAAGCGGGAAGTATTTAAAAAAGGCATTTTTTAGTATTTCCAAAAAATAAAAGGATTAAATAAGATAACGTTACCACAATATATATATATATTTTAAAAAGTCTTAATGATTGGCAATAGGTTTAACATAAGTATAAAAGTAGACGATAAAAATTAAAGCACGGTTGGTTAAAAGTATAGTTTAAACGAAGTTGTATAGAGGGCTACATGGTATTTTGAAACAAAAAAACAAGCACGTGGGTTTCAAATTATATAGGCTTATTATATACTATATAATTTATTATATACTTTATTATATACTAAATGATTATAATAATACCAAAATTAAACAAGTAAATAGATAAAACTCAAGTCACCGATAGCTTTAAGAAAACACCCTTAACATGCAAGAGAAATACACAGATGAACGACAGAACGTTTGGTTACTAGTATCCCTGCCGAACCACTTTAAACAGGTAACATATGTTCATGGTTCCACAGGTAAAGCTCCCAGAGCGAGCTTCGAAGTGGTATAGGTTACACGAGATTAACAGAGGAAGTTGATTAACGACAGAAAACTTTTGTTTATTGTTAATTGAACATCTTTATAAGTTATAATCCTTTCACCGTTAAAAAGTTAAAAGTATAGTTGGAACTTTTTTTTTCAGCAATTAAAAAATCGAAATGCACGTTAATTAGTAACGCGTCGAGATAGTAAAAAGGTATTGTTTAGGGACACTCAGGTACTCAACGCAAACCGTTCATATTCGGACAGAGGTGCTCGTGCCAGTCATTTTGTTTTTAGTTTCATTTGCCTAAAAATCGGCAAATAGACAGAAACAATTAAATTCCCGATTTTTAAAATTATGCTTGTTATCGTCAACGCTGCCTGGATATTTTAAGTTATGTTTGTTTGGGAACAACAATGTATGCCCGTCGCTTGGAAGAAATGCAGGAGACGCCACCAAATTATCAAACGCTCTATGACGACCTGGAGGAATATATAAAAGAAATGGAAAATAGGGCTCAAAACAGCAGTGAGAGCGATGACGTTCATGCACAACTGACTCAGAAAGAACAAGATTTAATTTTGGCTGCTCAGTTAGGGAAGGCTCTCCTTGAGAAAAATGAAGAACTCAGTTTGATTAATGAAAAACTAACAGAAAATTATTCAAACAAACTTGAGGTAAAACACTGATATGGATAAGTTATTTAAAAAAAAATGCTTAGTTTAGGTGTGTAACTTAATTAAATAATTATAGTTTATTTTTTAAATATATCTCAGTATAACTTCATACTTTTAACCCAATAGTTATACGTTACTCTGTTAATAGGATAATAATTTAATTTACATATTTGTAGCTTCGCTATTCCCGAGAAAACTGCTTGCAGAGTGAGATATATTCAGATACGTTTTATACGTCATTTCCAATCCTTAATATGGAATGAATATTATATATTTTGCTAAGAAATTATATATATATATAATAAATATTCCACAATTTAGTTTTACATATAAATGGAAACTTTCAAATAACGTATATTACCGAACAAATCAATAAATTGTTAAAGTGGTAGATTATTATGTATTTCTAATATATGTTGATAAAGAAACTATAGCATTATCGTACTAGATGTATAACGTCTAAAAATGTAATTTTAGCAAAAACTTATTACTGATCTTACTATTTTGATACTAAAACTAATGTTTTGGGTACATAATATTTGTTATGTATATTGATTAATATTTCAATTTGCTTGTTTTTGAATTTCGTGCAAAGCTACACGAGGGATATCTGCGCTAGCCGTCCCTAATTTAGTCGTGTGAGACTAGAGGGAAAGCAGTTAGTCATCGGCAACTCTTGGGCTACTCTTTTAACAACGAATAGTGGAAATATTGAAAGGGCGAATATATGTGGTGGGATGGGGATTTGAACCCGCGACCCGTAGATTGCGAGTCGCGCTCCCTAATCACCTGGCCATGCCAGACATTTCAATGTGTCTTTTCTTTTATTTAAGTTAGCCCAAAGCCACATTGGGCTATATGTTGTGTCTACCGCGGAGAGTCAAACCCCGGATTATTGTGCTGTAAATTTGTAAGCTTACCGGGGGACTCGTTTTCTTCAAGATGTACTAACTTTTCTAAACAGGGGTACATAACTAAACAGATTGGTTCATCAGTTTTTACGATGTGGAGCTTAAGGTCTAAAATTACACATTTATAACATAATTGTATTAATGTGTAATAATGGACTGTTCTTCATTTACCCTTTTAATTTTCAATTTAACTTAATTTTTAGTTTACCCTTTCAACTCGAAAATGATCAACTTTAGAATAAGATGGAGACAGGTCCACCTGCCTGCCTGATCTCCTGATCGGAATTTAGGTCGTGTGACCTAGGAGGGTCAGGTACTCTGAGACCTCTTCCTCCAAAAACTTGATCATTTTAATGCGATTTACCCGCCATTTTGATACCACTTCTTTTAAAATCGTAAATAATATTCAACGTTAAACTGGTACACAATTAAAAACATTTTATTTAG
>NW_013666807.1:160718-168537 GCF_000517525.1 Limulus polyphemus
ACTTCTTTTGTACTATTATGATTACAGACATCAGTAGTGTACTCCATAAAGGCGATATGGTCTCTGGACTGTTTGCATTAACTTCAGTCGCAGTCCAAAAAATTTATTTAATATTTATTTATGTTAATTTAAGAAAAAAACCCATATTTAGCTTCAAAAGATTTTTGAGT
This sequence comes from Limulus polyphemus, assembly GCF_000517525.1. Lineage (NCBI taxonomy): Eukaryota > Metazoa > Arthropoda > Merostomata > Xiphosura > Limulidae > Limulus > Limulus polyphemus. The sequence goes on from NW_013666807.1 coordinate 160,889, forward strand.
GCCCATAAAAACACGACCTATACAACAAACCACTGACTTACAAAACTGTTTAAACATTGAGTTCTTCAGCCTAGACCGTGAAATTGCTTTTTGAAATATAAATTTTATATACCATCTGTTCCATTTAGGATGTCAATGAACTTTAAAACGTTACATGCACGTATATTTCAGTTCTTAAAATAAGATTTGGATTTCGGCATTATGTAATAATATAAACGATTGGTTGTAATATTTTTCTTCTCGATGTTGTGTTGTACAAATGAGTTTTATAAGAATTGTATTTAAAATTACGTATGTTCTTTACAAGCAGGAAAAGTCATTACAAAACATTTTACAGGTGTAACAAATCATCGCTAGCTTCACGCCTGGCCTTGGGCGAAACTTCCCACGATCGACATCAGGTACAACTTGAAAGTTCCCCCACCTACCTGTTTATTGAATAGCTTCCGGGAAGCTTTCTCTAGATCTGAATTTATCTTCTGAGAAATGTGTTTTAAAGCTTTTACGTCACGAGTAGCTTTTCGGACGTCATGATATATATATATATATCATAGACTGTTTAAAATTAAATGGTATAGATAGTTCTCAAAGTGGTCACCAGTTGTAAAATTAAAATAAATAAAAAATATAAAAGGTACTGTACTGTATACTGTTTTAGAGAAAAAACACATTGGACTGTCTGCTGTGTCCACCACGGGGAATAAAACCCCGTATTTTAACGGTGTTTTAGTTATCCAACCGAGGGACGAAAAACTAAATCGTCATCAAATGAAACCATGATGCATATATACATACCTAAACGATTATCTGACAACAATTTGTGTCCGCTTATAAGTGGTGAACTGCTGGACCGATTGTCACTAGACCTAACCTGTACCCCTAGAACCTCCAGGGGAGGTTTATGGGGGAGGACGTTCGGATACAATCCGTATGTCACCCTATTTATTAAAGTCGTTTAGCTTTATAAAATCATTTTCAACGTGTTTGTAAAACAACAAAATGGACCTGATGAAGGACTCGGCATAGAACCCGAGGCATAAAATATTTATAAATATTTTAGGCGGCCTTTTTAGGAGAGTCTGGGGGCATGCCCTCCAGAAATTTTTTGAAGAGTTAATGCTTTGAGATTGCATCTTGAGCCATTTTAACTACGGCTACTGCATACACACAACGTAATGTATTGAAGTAAAAAGAAAGTAAGTTTGAATACATAAATCGTAGCTATACATGCAGTGAAAAAATGGTCAGGTATGGCATTACCGCTTTCTACGGCCGTAATAAAAGTTTGTTTTAGAGAGCAAAGCTACAGTAGGCTTTTTTCTGTTGTAAGTCCTTAAACTTAACACTGACTCACTGGGGAACATTGATAAAAGAAAAATATCAATTATTAGTGTAAAATACACAAAATATTAGCACAAAGACTGGATAACTAGTTTCTAAATTTTCATGTGGCCTTTTCAGTTCCACACAGTTTTCTGGAAAAAACCAATGCCCACACAGCTTATATGATTCCCGATTCTTTGAGTGCGCGTGTGGTTACAAAACAGTTTAACTAGAAGCGATCTTTACGGTTAAAACAAAAATTCAGAACTTCATTTTTCAATAATACAGTTTTCAAACACTCCTTATTTTAGGAAATTTTCGGTCTTGTAATTCCATTTGGCTGATTTTCAGTTCATATGATGGTCAAAGTCTCTTGTATGGAGAAATTTTGTTGTATTCGCATTCCAGGTTTGGACCTTTTATGTTCTGATATTTTTTGTGTTTCTATTTATTTCTGTTTCACTAGCATAGGCATTTTCAAGTGATTACATGGAACGTTATAGGTGCCATGTATTTTTAACTTATTTTATAGTTTCGTTTGTGGTTAGGTTATTTTGAATAATATTGGGTAAAGGTTCCTTACACACAGGACAGAAGGGCCACGTGTTCCCAACTTCTTCCAGTTAGTTTACATACATACACAATTATTAACAACTATGTTAAATTGGCTTCATTCCCACTCCCCATTAATTTGCAATAAAGTCGGGCAGTCATGGTACTGGGGGTGCTTGTAAGTGACAATAACACCATTTTGCTTTAGGAGTCCCCCAGTGGGTCAGCGGTAAGTTTAAGGTCTTACAAAGGTATGATTAGTGGTGACAGAGCGAAGATAACCCATTATATAGCTTTGCGCTAAAACAAACACATCCCATGCTTTAGGATTCTTTCTGTGGGTTCAAACTTTACATTTTGGTTCAAGCACAATAGGTTCTTCATGTTTTTAAAAAGGGATTTTCTGGCTTTTAGACTTGCATTTTCGATAAATTGAATTGGATGTTGCAAATCCTTCAAAATTGAAATGACGTTTTGAATTTCTTGATTTAATGTCGAGAAATGGCATATTCCTTAGGCCTTCCCGAGGAGCACTTAAATGACGATTAAAGTGGTATTAAACGTGGCATTTATTTTAAAGCGCAGTTATTATTAATTAGATGAAGGCCATTTTACCTCATCTTAGGAAACCGTTTTACACAACCTTATATGTAAAACAGCCCCCAAACACAAGAAGTGCATTTTTTCAGTATCTGAAAAATATTTATGTGCAACCTTTCTATTGAATATTTATAATAAAGCATGACTCATTTTAAAACGTCTGGCTTGTTTATGACATACATTCTAATTGGTGAAAACCGTATTCAAATTTAAGGTGGCCGTCTTACACCACTTTCTCTTACTGGAGATAAACCTCAACATTCGAAAGCACTCGAGTTATCTTGATTTTTGATTTACCTAGTTTTAAGTCAATGTACTTACTGTCTTAGAGTCATTGTTTGTTTGATTGATTGTAGTTAAGCACAAAACTACACAATGTATTTACTGTCTTAGAGTCATCACCAAGTAATATAATTAATGCATCCAGTTAGAAAAAAAATCACATTTCTGAATTTTGTTTTTTGTTCCCCTAGTTCAGCAGTAAGTTTGGGGGCTTATAATTCTAAAATTCAGGATTGGAATCCTGTGATGAGCACATTGCAGATAGCTCATTGTGCAACTATATTGTTTAGAAACAAACACACTTTTTCGGTATTTCAGTGTAAATATAAAACTCCAGATCAAGTGTGTTAGGTTTGTTTCACAATTTCCGCGCGAAGCTACTACACAAAGGTCTATTTGCGCATAGACTTTCCTAAATTAGTTTGTTATGAATTTCGCGGAAAACTACACAAGGGCTATCGGCACCAGCCGTCCCTAATTTAACAGTGAAAGACTAGAGGGAAGGCAGCTAGTCATCAACACCCACCGCCAACTCTTGGGCTACTATTTTACCAACAAATAGTGGGATTGACCGTCACTTTATAACGCCCCCACAGGCATGTTTGGTGTGACGGGGATTCAAATCCCCGACCTGCAGATTGTGGATCGAACGTCTTAACCGTCTGGTCATGCCAGGCCTCCTAAAATAGAACTGATAGACTAGACGAAGATAACTAGTCAACAGAATCTGCCACCAACTCTTGGGCTACTTGTCTGATCACATAGTGGTATTTTACTGTCACTTTTATAGCCAGTTTACGACTACAAAGAGCAGAGCGAACCCTCGGATTTACAGTTCCAGTACTTTAGGCCACGTCCGATCCGGCATATATACTAGATCCAGATATGTATCCTTTATATTTAAGAGCTGAACAGGACTTAGCTCTGTAAGAAACGTTAAAGGGTTTGACCCCCAGTGGCATAGCGGTATGTCTGCGGACTTATAACGCTAAAAACCGGGTTTCGATGCCCGTGGTGGGCAAAGCACATATAGGCCTTTGTGCAGCTTTGTGCTTAATTACAAAACAAACAAACATTAAAGGGTTATCTATTTGTATTTATTACAAAGGTACTAAGGCTATCTACTCCCGTCTCTAATTTTGTACTAATCTCTCTAGAGGAAAGGTAGCCGGTCAACAGCACCCTGCCACCCATTACCCATTACAACGCATTCACAGCTTAAAGTGAAGGGAATATTTTGTGATATCGCTCAGATCCCAAAACAGGACCACTGCTGTTATCATAGCAATAGTTTTCGCGGTGGTCTGCTCTCAGCATTAATTCTTGCTTGGACTTCACACAGACAAACCTTTCAATTTGAATTTTACTATCTGTAATAAATCATTTGCAAATAGAAAAAAAAATATTACATTTTCTATGTTCTCTTCAAACGGGCTAACCTTCTGTATGGAGCGTGAAAATGCCCGTTATCATTATCTTTAGATATTATACAGAGGGTCTAATATAAATGATTTGTAATGTAAAAACAGCAGTTCACATAGATATTTCAAGCCACATTCCAGGAATCTTGTCGACTACGCCTATTTGGGGGTGTATAGCCGTACTGTTCTGTGGAATGTTGTGTATAAGTAAAATGGTGTGGATTTAATTCAACATCACGGACTATACTCACAATGTATAGATCATATAATACTGTAAAGTTCAAGTTTACATCCGCCATATTATTTTCACAGATACTCATATAACAAACAACAACTTAACAAAATTATTCATAGAGTATAGAACCCCTGTCCTTTAGAGTTCAGAGAAGAATATAGTGTAGAAAATAAAACGTACCTCAGTGCTTTGATATAATATAGAGAAGATAAGTGTTTTTTCTATTTTCATTTTACAATACTATATTTGTAACATAATTATAAGTTTTAACTCAACTTATTGCGATCAGTGGCTGTACAAAAATATTAATTAAATAAGGTTATGATACTGGAGTCTGGGCCATTAATATGAAAATAGTGAATATTTGGAGTGAATATTTGGAGTGAAAGGACTTTTCATAATTCATATCGGTAAAATATACTTAGGATATACTGTATAACAGTAGTGAACTCCGGTGGCTCAGCGGTTAGTCTGAGGGCTTAGAACATTAAAAAATCTGATTTCGATACCCCTAGTAAACAGTGCACAGATTGTCCATCATACAGCTTTGTGCTTAACATCAAATAAACAAATAACGGTGATATAAGGAATCGCTTACCGACAGCGGTTAGTTACAACAACATTTATAATTGATAGTATATTTATTGACCATTGTTTTAGTAAATATATTGAATTCTATAAAGCTTCTTGGAGTCAGATTTAAGTACAGACACGTTTTTATTTTTAGGTTTTATACTGCCTTTAATTGGTTTGATACTCTCTTCTTTTTACCCTTTATCAGATCGAAGACATCGCTTCAAAACCAAAACGACAGAAGAAAGATAATAAATAAATAAAGCTTTCTGAAATACCTTTTACAACAAAAGTACATCAAACTCTGTTAGGTTGACCATGCTAAATTGTTCAGTTTTAGATTTGTTTTTTTATAAATTGACTTCAGTTGTATAATGTAGATTGCTTATACATTTTACACACATATATTTGATTACGCAGAATTTGTTTACGGACACAGAAACAAACTTGATTCTGTGAAAAATTGTTTGAATATTTTGTTAGTGAAATCCCTACAAATGTGTTTCTAAACGTAATAGTTTAATGAGACGAGTTACTTCAGCATAGGTGAGAAGCCTTATGTGGTGACTTTTTAAACACAACAAAATTTTCTAAAGTTCCATTGCTGTGTATAGTGGTCGTGACACGTACTTATCAGGATTACAATGTTTTACGGAAACCTTACAAAGAAAATAAGAGAAATACACAGAGTTCTTACATATTTCAGCAATTTTTGCTGTTTATTTACCCCACGTTGGCTCAGCGACAAGACTGGGGGGTTAAAGCCAACGCCTGTCTATTCTAATGGTAATTAAAAAATTAAATTTCCAGGTTCAACTCATCTTCCACCTCATGCAAGCGCTCTACCACTTATGCTGACTTGACTTTAATCTCATTGTATTCAATAAATATTATAGTTTAAGCCTTACTCTTTTTATGTAGTCTATTTTATGGCAGACGGTATAATTTTATTTTATAGGCTAGGCCTACTGTTTGCTTTTTCACACAAGATATTTTAATTCTGCATACATTTATTTTGTGTGTGAGGTTAAATATATGATGTATTAGCAGATGTATAGTTAATGATCTATAACTAAATAGGCCTATAATGCCATATTCTTAATTAAACGTTAACTTAAACTTACCAAAAAATGTGAAGTCTGCTTAGAATTTATTCGTGCAATATATGTATATGTTAACGATAAAATTACCGGTTCGGCTAGCAGACGATAGACGCGTATATCAATGAAAAATTGTCGTTTTCCTTACCTCCACGTGAGGGAAGTATGACTTGTGCAGTGAAAGTGGCGGACAAATAAGCAAGCAAACAAACAAACAGAGAAATTTTGAGATTTATATATAGATATATCCATATAGTCAAATATCATTTTCTTTCCAAAATGAATAGTGTGAGGTGAAATTGTTTTATGAAGACGTGAGAATAAATTATTGAATATAAAATGTTTTAATTTTTATATTTATTTTTCTAATGTTGGTACCCACGCATAAAAATACATTTATACGTTCACGGATATAAATATTTATTTATACGTGCATTTTATTTCAGTAATTTGTGGTTCATAACATAGACATCAAACTCGTCTTGCTGCGACTGTAGGCCTAATACTAACCAATTTAGGTTAACGGATTAAACTGCTTAGTATCACAGTAAGCTGGCTTCTTTGATCCATATAGACCCATCTCTTAACACTACAATTATCGATGGGACGTTATCGGCTTTTTAAATACATTTCTGTAAACTGTTTATGCACCAAATTATTCGTTGGTTACAGTATTCTTAATAACATGATTCACACAAAAAATGTAGACAAAAATAAGATCAATATCACCACTAATCCCACTAATTACTGCTGGGTCCCCTATTTATTTTACCAAGAAAATTAGTGTTTTACCGAACTTTTTTTCCCCACCAGTTCTTTACATTAACTCTTTACATTCTTTACATAACTCATACTTATATTTGTATATATTTGATACCCTTTTAGGCTTAGCTATACACGCATATCTATGTATTAGTTGTATTATGAGTGTTATCCCATAATGAATAAGAACGTGCATAACTTAACAGTTCATATGAAATGGAGTATGTTTTAGTACAGTTTACTACAGAAGTCCAGTAGGTGATTTACCTGGCTGTAACAAATTCCAGAAATCTGTACGAATAAAAAAATAAACGATGAGTGATACACACACCAGTTGACTCATCTAATTGTTGTAAATATTTACAAACAGGTTGCAACACGTAAGCATGCGTAAACAATTGGGAAAAAATGTTTGCTGTTAGTTAAATTTCAGAGTACAGTCATAATCTTGATTTCCGTAAGCCTAACTAAGACAGGATCGCACATGATCTAGCAACTTTCAACTTTGACATGAGTATTTAAAGTTTTCCAACTCTCAAAAATTTTGTTGTGGACTGTGCTTTTAATATTTTATTTTTGATGCTCGATAGGGGGAGTTTTAACATCACGTGAAGAGATCGTGGCTGAGTGATTAAAAGTTGCGAGAAAAGATTTGACCAATATATATATATATTGTTGCGTCAGCGAGTCACATGACCACGTGACGCAACGTTTCTAGAACTATCATGTACGTTGGCGAATGTTCAAGTTCTTACTAGAATAGGGTACGCTGGTATATAAAGAGGGGAATGTAATGTGTGG
>NW_013666807.1:168746-178138 GCF_000517525.1 Limulus polyphemus
AAAGTTAATTAACAAACGGAGACGTAACAATATACAGGCTTAGTAGTAAGTTGTTGTTTTAGCAGTGAGACTGTACTGGTTTGTTTAGGGTATCAAATTTTTAGTTAATCGAATTATTAAAGTACTAGAAGCACAGGATAAGTCGACAAGTAACTGACTAGCTTATTTAATTGTGAAGTTAGGTCTATTCCTCGTTGTCGTTAGTTACGCTAAAGGGCGTGAAACTTGTATTACTTTGAATAGAAAAATAATACGCTTTCCTTTCGTTTAGTGGACTGCACTTTTCATTATTTTTATCGAGTAATAAAAAAACGCTTAACAATAGGAGCCGTTAGTACAATACAGACAAGAAACTGGAACGATTGAAATTGTATTTAACATGATTATAATTAATTATATTTGTCATAAGGGACTGAATAAAAAAAATGCAGTGTTAGAAATATAATAGGCCTAATACTAATAGCTCGGAAAAGGCATTTCAATATTTCGATAAACCAATAAAAAAAAAGCACGAAACCAAATTTACCGCTGAGCCATTGGAAGGCAAAACAAATAAAGTAATAAATGAACAAATAAACGTCAGACCTAATATCCTATCCGCTCCCTTTCTTAATATATATATATATATATTTCTCAAAAGCTTTTACCCATTCAGTAAGGACCATGTCAAACTTTTTTGTGACCCCCAATATGGTAGCACCATAACTTTACGTTTACCTTGTCTTGAGCGATCTAATTAAATCTACAAATCGATGGTATGAACACATACCTAAAGAATTAACAACAGTAACGCACTTATTTCCCTCCCGCCTTTTATTTTTACTCCTTTTTAACCAGAAGTGGATTCATTAATTACCAGTTACAAAACGCGTTAGTTCCGTTAAATTATTTGTCGTTCATTAATTCTCGAGAGAAAACGAAACCCGTTCGCCAATTCTGGGTTTCGTCACTTTTCGAACTTAGTTACATCACGAAGTTTACGATTTTTGGAGGTGGTCGTTTCGTTACGGGCGGGAAGCTTAAATTCGTAACGAGTTGTTCGATAAAACCATCCGAAACGCTACACACAAACTCTTAAAAACATATATCCCACACTAAAGCATAACAACACGTAGACTTACACTAACACACAAAAAGCTGGGGCTTTCAAACATCAAACGAACACGAGTTTGTTTTTTTCTATAAAAATGAAAATTTCATAAGCGAAATAATAAAAATATTTCCACTTCTACTGCATATCACAACCTTTTGTACAAGTAGAAAAAAACCCGGATAAACGGGATACTTTCCCCACACCTGTTCACAAACACAAATCCCCATATCAGAAATCCAACATGTTATTAGAAAGGCCAAAAATAAAGCCACATAATCTAGGCAAATCACTATTTAGCTATACCGTTAATTGTATTTTAATTAAAAGTTTTTTTTTCTTGTAAAAATACGATTAATTGTATATTTTTATGTGCAACCGTGGATTGTTTTGTAATAACAAGACGATCAGACGTAATGATATTGTTGTGACATAAATTGGAAAACGCTGAATTCCATTAATGGACATGGCCTAAAAAGGGCTAATTGTTTGTGTGTGCCACAAACTACGGGCATTCGTGGCGCGCATGCAGTGGCTGTTTGTTTGTAGATCGGATCTCCATAAATATTGGTGTCATCGATCATGGAGGGAGGAAGAAGTCCAGTGTACACCTGACCCTCCCAGGTCTCACTAGCGAAATCACGATTATGCAACTCCAATAAATAACTAACGCTTGACGTCATCAATCGTACAGCTACAACACTAAAAGTTAAAACTGTTACGGTCTGTTGTGACACCTGTGTTTATCAGTTTACCACTTTAGTCAATTGATCGTGGCCTACATATGCCAGTTACTGTTGCTCTTAAAGCTAAAAATCTGTGTGCAAAAGTATTTGATAATATAGTTGTTTTTTTAAGACTCATAACATAGATAACTCAGTATGTAGAATAAACAGACTTTTATCTATGTTAAAGTACTTTTATTTTATTTGCGAACTTTAGGCCCTCTTAACAGAGCCTTCATCGGGCAATAATGCATTGAACGATACAAATTCGTTAATCTTTATTCAATTAGAGCAACTCAAGAGTTGGAGCTGCCTTCATTATTGTCTTTCACTTCAAAATTAGGTAATGTTTGTTAGTAAAGATAGCCTTTTGTTGCTTTGCGCGAATTTCCGAAACAAAGAAAAAATATTGGTCTAAGTGTATGCGTTTCCACAACCTTGTGTTAGTTCCAGGGTGGGTAGGGACATCACCAGGGTTTATTTCGGGGAAGAGGTGGTCAATTATAAAATTAATAACTCGTGTAGGCCTAAGTAGAGGCGTCGCTAGGTGCTTAAAAGATTCGGGGTTCGGGTCCATAAGCACGGGAATACTTGGCGTTTCAGTATGATATCGCCCCCAGTGGCACAGCGATATTTCTGCGGACTTACAATGCTAGAATCCGGGTTTCGATACCCATGGTGGGCAGAGCACAGATAGCCCATTGTGTAACTTTGTGCTTAATTACAAACAAACAAACAGTATGATATACATCATGGTTTTTTATTCGGATTTTTCAAGACACCAACTGGGGATATGGGGCTCTGTCAAATAGAGTCGAGGCCCCTAAGTAAGCCGTGAGTCAGCAGCTGTCCATTTCATGGTCCGTAGCAAGGTTCAGGTCAGATTGAAGAAACACATAAGCAAACGAAAGAGGTTATGAACATACGATTATAACGCCATGAACATTGGATTATAACGCCACTTTCGGCATTTTTTACAGCAGTAGATTTAATTTTCCGTGACACCATCAAAATGCAGTTGAGGTTCAAAAAAGGGGTTCTTCACACCAAACGATATTCTCCCTACAGCCCCCTCTCCCTAGTGGCTCATCGGTAACTCTAAAGGCTTATAACACTAAAAATAAGGATTCGATACCAGCAGTGGGCAGAGTGTGTTATTTAATCACACTAGTTTCTTTCTCCCCCCCCCCTATTTAATCAGTAGTTTGGGTGATGATAGAGTATTGAATTTTTGAATTTGTTTAAATTATTTAACCTTCAGTTCAGACGTGTGCGATGTGATAAAAAATCTTGAAATTAAAACTCAGTTTAGTAAAAGCTTTGTTTGTTTTTGAATTTCGCGCAAAGCTACACGAGGGCTATCTGCGCTAGCCGTCCCTAATTTAGCAGTGTAAGACTAGAGGGAAGGCAGCTAGTCATCACCACCCACCGCCAACTCTTGGGCTACTCATTTACCAACGAATAGTGGGATTGACCGTCACATTATAACGCCCACACAGCTGAAAGGGCGAGCGTGTTTGGTGTGACGGGGATTCGAAACCGCGATCCTCAGATTGACTGTCACATTATAACGCCCACACGGCTGAAAGGGCGAGCGTGTTTGGTGTGACGGGGATTCGAAACCGCGATCCTCAGATTTACCGTCACATTATAACGCCCACACGGCTGAAAGGGCGAGCATGTTTGGTGTGACAGGGATTCGAACCCGCGATCCTCAGATCCTTAGTAAAAGCTTATCTGTATTCGTGAATAGGGTTACCACAATTTTTTTGGTTGGTGTAATAAGTCCCTTTAATTATTATGTCACTGCTTACTTAAGTTCACTTCAATCTTTGTAAAAAACAAACAAGCAGATTTGTTTAATCTTTACTTTTAAGTGTTTAAAATGTATCAGTATAATCTTAACGTCATATAAATGTGGTATGCATTAGCGTAAAATGAAACTTAAAACCTGAAATATTAAGTTAAATAATGAAGGTTTTTATTTAGACTTCAGCGATAATTAGGCCTATACAAGATTAGCAACAAATTGTTTTGTAATCGCTTAGTTTTTTCACACGATTAGTTTCTGTTTTTTAAATATATACATAATTCTAGTTAGTGTTGTAATTTCAGCCGACGAAGAGCTCTTTAAACAGCAGAAAACTTTGTGGGTTTTAATAAAATCTTCATAAATCGACATGCTACTTCATTCTTTTTTTGAACTCTCAACAGACGATATTACGCTAGCTCCCCCTTTTTTTTTACTGGTTTTAACAGAAATATTTCGTTATCTTGATTACAGTATATGCAATTAAATTGTCTTTAGAAGATGACAAAATAAGCACGTGAATACTTAACACTTGTTAGGCACCGTCTGGCACTAATTTCATTCCAAAAGCTAATAAGTACGTCGTTTTAGTTTCAAACTAATAGTGTTCGCTATTAGGACTAATGAAAGCAGTAACTTTTTGGTTTTAATTTCATGTATAAATTTCAACCTCCTCCATAAATTTGTCAGTATTTATCCATTATTATTTCTATTTATTTATCAAAGACAGAAGATTCGCTGATATTAATATCATCCTCGTTTCGCTGATGTTAATATCACCTACCACATTACCTGTACATTCTAAACGATTTCAGGTAATGACTCACCACCCGTACGTGGCTGAACTTTACATGTTGTGCAGTCACCAAGGCAACAAACACTTCAAGTGTTGATTGATGCAGTGCTGCTTAATGGCCATATTAGCGAGCATATCTATTTTTTTTTAAATCGTAAATATTATACACTAAAACATATTCCAATTTTATTCGTGTAAAATTTATAATATGGATTTAAATGTTACTAAATTTCCTTTGTTATAAAGTATAATCGATACCAGTCATAGTCTATGTGTTATAACAATGAATTCCAAAACTTGCTTTGACGATAAATACTGTTCAATAAAATATTTTAAAATCGCGCATCTTATTAGAAAGTCCCCCGATGGAACAGTGGTAAGTCTAGGGAGTTACAACGTTAAAATCCGTGGTTCGATACCCAATGGTGAACACAGCAGATAGCCCAAAACAAACCCATTAGAAGACTTCGGTTGAGATTAGCCACGTAGGCGGCGTGTGCTGTTGACTAGTTGTCCTTCATTTGGTCAACAATTTTAAATTTCAGATAGTTATGGCTAAACCTTGATGCCTCAGGTTTGAATGTTTAAGCCCATATGTTGCATAAGGCACTATGTAGGTTGAAAATATAAAATACTTATATTAGTGTGTCAGATTATGAAACAGCGGGTCCATGGCTTACGCCCCGTTGTTAGGTGAGTAGTTTACCACCTACGCTAATGACTTAACTTATTGCCAATTGCTGATATGGTGTATTTTTAACAATTTAAACTACCACATTATTCCCCTCTCACATTCAAAACCCGTCCACGGGTCTTATCTGCGACTGTTTCTATTCTAGGAACATCAAACATTGACGTCGTTCTCGAAATCTAGTCAGAGATTTTTACGTGTTTCTATAGTATTGAATCAAAACCTCACATTGTTGTTTACTCTAGTTTGACAACAATGCTTTTCTAAATAAACATATCCTTCAATAACGCACTTAATAGCTGAAGGCTATCATTTTGACACACTTTGTCGTCCTCGTGCACTATATGGATTATGGAAACTATGCAGGGAGGAGTGCTGTGATTTATTTCTTTTTCATGTTCTGTGTATACCGTTTGAGTTGTCCTTTAATAACAACAACAAACCTATATTCGTACAGATACTTGAAGAAAGTGTAGCTTTACTGGCGAAACGAGCGAAAGATTAGTACAATATGTATCCACATTTATTTCTTACCGAAACCTCCCGTTGACTCAGCAGTAATATTGAAGGCTTGTAACGCTAAAGATAGGGGTTCTATATCTGCGGTGGGGCACGGGGCATATATCTCATTGTGTATGGTTTCAAAACAAAGAAACGAACTTTCTTTCCGAAACTCATAATTTTTGTGATGAGAGAAAAAAATACCTTATTCAATGATGCTCATACATACTCAAATATATAAACAAGAAACAAACATGAGATTGTGATATTAGCCTTGAAGATAGAAATTCACCATTTCGCTTTTTCTTTAACGAAGCACAACGAAAGCTATAGTGTACCTACACTTTTGTGAACAGGTGTGTAAGTCCTATTGTTCAGAGAAATGGCACACGACTTATTAAATAGTGTACCTACACTTTTGTGAACAGTGTAAGTCCTATTGTTCAGAGAAGTGGCACACGACTTATTAAATAGTGTACCTACACTTTGGTGAAAAGGTGTGTAAGTCCTATAGTTCAGAGAAGTGGCAAATAAGTTATAAAATTTAAGTCGCAACAACATATAAGGTTAATTTATCTCATTTTCTACATCACAACATTAATTTGATATACCCAACATATAACCTGTAACGTAAAAACTCTCCAATCCTCTCCCACTTCCGGTGACGGTCGTTAACCAACAAACGGGCGCGTATTTACATCAACAACGTCAGCTTCGCCTGGCGCCACAGGAAACGACCTTAAAAAAAATCAGTGAATCGTTTTATCGAGTTTAGCCGAAGCAATTATTATTGTTACTGAACTGATGATATGTGATGACTGAAAACAAAAGAAACTTATCGACATTTAACGAGTTTATTTGATTCATAATCGCACATAGCTACATTTTGTAACTGTAACACTGAATACACAAAGGTTTCTAGCAGTATAAGTCCGCAGACAATACCACTGTGACGCCACAATTTACAGACAAGTGGATTTAATTTGTTATTAATTTGAAAACTGTAGTTTTTTGTGTGTTAATTGTTTGTTCTTTACCAAATCTCAAAAACATTTTTATTCACTAGTATCTTTTTTTTTTAACTGTCGGTAATAGACTTATGGTGAAACCATTCTGTGTTTTACAATATCTGTTTTTAAAACAAGTATGTAATAAAGGATAGCATACACATTACATTGAGAGTTTACTAGTGACGGACAAAAAAACAAACAAACAAACTCAGTGACGGACAAAAAAAAAAACTCAGTGACTGACCAGGGTCTCAATATTACTTAAAATTCTACTTTTAAAGCTAATAGTTTGGAACTATTTTATTATTTTCTGATGTTATAACGTCTTGCTCGCGACATACAGCGGGTTTAAAATGTATTTTTTTTTAAGGAATGGTTTGATTTTATGACGTATGCAGTTTACTCTGGTGAAAATGTGTGCGGGTGCTTTCAGTCGGAAGAATATTTGAGTGAATAATAAATACATAATTGTTGTTTTTTTTTCTGCTAGGGTTATACAACTTAATTTTCATTGTAGATCTGGTGAAAAGTAATTATTATTCATATTCAATACGTCAATAATCTGAATAAAATCCTGTTTTACGTGGTTGGAAACTTAAAAACCCCCGGCCTCTATCCAGATTTGTATCGACATCGTCATGAGATGTGTTGAATAACTGATGTAAGTTTGCTTACACCCCCCTTTATGAGGGTGGGTTAATAAAGAGAAGAAAAACATACGGGGTTGTGGATATAATGTATTGTGGTTCGCGTCCCGTTATCGTCTCAGAAACTAAAATTTTGCTCCGAATTTTGGGCCAATGGATGCGTTGTAAGAGTGACTGTCAAATTGTACTATTCACATAGAATGGAGTAGCTCCAAGAGTTGGCGGTGGGTAGTGTTGAGTAGCTGCCTTCCCTGTTGCCCGGCATGGCCAGGTGGTTAGGGAGCTCGACTCGCAATCTGCGGGTTCGAAGTGCATAAGTACAAACAAACCTACCAGTAGTGTTAGTTTTGCCTTGATGCTGATGATAATAGTGATAAAATCTTATAGCCCTCCCACTATTCCCCGTTGATAAGTCTACAGGCTTACGACGCTGGGTAGAACACAGATGTAGAGCTTTGTACTTATGTGTAACCAAACCGTAACTGTCAACCACGTTATCTTACAACTTATTGAATAAAACAAATGTTTATTCCTGTGACCAATCAACAACAAATACATGTCACTGTAAAAGTAAGATGTTTCTTTGGTACTCGAGGGCTATCTGCGCAAGCCGTCCCTAATTTAGCAGTGTAAGACTAGAGGGAAGGCAGCTAGTCATTACCACCCACCGCCAACTCTTGGGCTACTCTTTTTTACCAACGAATAGTGGGATTGACCGTCACATTATAACGCCCCCATGGCTGAAAAGGCGAGCATGTTTGGTGTGACGGGGAAACGCTACACAATGGGCTATCTGTGCTCTGCCCACCACGTTGTAAGTCCGCAGACATACCGCTGTGCCAATGGGGGGCCTACGGGTAGGCCTAGAAAGAAATACTCTATAAAAAAACAATAAAGATTTTATACGTAAAAGTTTTCAAAATGAGAAATGAAATTTTTAGAAAGAAAAAGAACGTTACAAAATAACGTCAATTTGTACACTGATGTTACAACAATTTAAAATGAAATTTTAATTATTATGTCTCTAATAATGCTACAAAAATTGGATAGCTCACGTCATGAGGCCATAAAGGAGATTAAAAATAACTACTAATTTATGGTGAAATAAAAATACTACGTTATGGTGTTTCAAATAGGTCAGCACGTATTTGACGAAATGTATTTATCTAATATATAAAGCTAAGTTTGTGTCTGTTTGTTCAGTCATCTGTTCCTTATACGTTTCTACATTTATTGACCAATCAGCGCCAAACTTGACACAGTAATACAGGATGACACGAGGAAGATCATGTGGGGGACTGGACCCCCATCTAATTTCGAAAAAAAGCTACCAAATCAGTACAACTTGGGCCTTTGCCCCCCCCCCCCCCACATTAATTACATATCTGATTTCGGGGGAAAAAAACTACCAAATCATTACAATTTGACACAGTGATACGGGGTGACATGAGGGGGTTGGCCCCCCATCTAATTTTATATTGATATAACTATTAAAAAATTATGTCTTTTATTTCAGTATTCGTACCGTTATTTATTTTTATAGCACTCTTAATGTTTATTATTTTAAGAAAATAAAATAGGAACACAATTTCCCATCCTTTGTTACAAACGTGTTGTTATTTCAACCGTTCAACAGACGGGTAATCCAGCTAGTATGTACATATATTTACGAAGATTATCTTTTATTCGCGTGATGCGAAACCTACCTCTATCGAGTAGGAACAACAATGACGTTTTAATAAGTTTGATAATGACCTTTAAGTTTATGTACAGTTACGGTTTCTCGGTCGGTTTATTGTCCTTCACCCGTGTATTGGCGGTCAACGTCACGTAATGTCGATGTCCTTCAGAAACTGTCGAGCGTCGAACAAACTGTATACAGACACGTTTCCTGTTAAGAGCGTTTTCGGAAGTAGGCCTCACGACACCCACTAACTCCCTCTGTGTGTGAACCGAGGAGTAGGAACTGAACACTGCCGAAAACCAATAAGGATCGCCTGCGTATTAAAATAAGTTAAATGTTGAGACAGTCACCAGGTGTCGCATAACTTTATACGGTATTTATTCTGTGGCTGATATAAATGTTCCTGCCAAAGCTGGCAATTAAAGTGTTTTAACGTAG
>NW_013666807.1:179152-183127 GCF_000517525.1 Limulus polyphemus
AAGTCCGCAGACATGCCGCTGTGCCATTGGGTGAGCTTAAGGCAGAGAAAAGTCCGTGCGTAATTCTAGATATTAATTTACCTACGTTATGAATCTTAAAGAACAAAAACAGGTCTTGTTAAAATATTGTGTTATATTGAAGTAACACCTTGTCTATATTATACATTTTTTTTAATTGTGTATTAATAATAATAATAATAATAGTGGTTCGTGTCGGTAAATCATAAATCCATTAATTAACTGAACGTGTTGATCAAGAGGTCTTCACAGGTTTTCTACATTATCAGTGGTGTTTACCTTGCTAAAACTTACCTTATAGTCTTTGTGATTCTGAATCGGTTCATTAAAGCGACCTCTAGTAGAAAATGTCGAGTACTGAATATTAAAATGATGACTTATTTTTCTTTCCGTGAATGTTTTATTAAAAAATTCACAAAACAGCATCTGCCATCAGAAGAGCTTCGTTCGAGTCTTTGAACCTAATAACGGGATTGACTGTCACTTATATAACGTCCCCCACTTCTGAAAGTGCACAAAACACGGAACCTCGGATTAACAGTCCGGCACACTAACTTCTAAGCCACGCTCGGCCCTGTAATACAATTTTCCCCAAAGGTATTTCGTGCTATGTTTGGTATCCAGAGTCTGGTTAAGAGTTATTGGAGCTCAGCCCTCTCTTCATTCAAACATCATCAATGGAAATCAAAATACGTTGTTTTTTTTTATCTCGTACGACTCACGCATGTCAATTGTCTTTTGATGAGATTATTTAGTTATTTAAAGATAACAATGTTGGTGTTCCAATAATATAACGTCAAACACTCGCGTGTTATCGTTTGCTGACGTCAGAACGAGACGATGGTTGTGTGTGTAATAAAGTTAAGTACCTTCTCCAGTAATGTAATAAATTCTACAATAGAATCAACGATACGAAAAGAGTGACTGTAAAATTACAATAGTAATTTTTTTAGGCATGTTCACAAAAGGCGGTGGATTGTACGATTGTCTTTCATTGAATTTGTTCTAGAACGCTCTGATTTGTAGTGTCTCGAATTAAAAAAAAAAGAAGCCCCCCAGTGACACAGCGGGATGTCTGCGAACTTCTAACGCTACAAACCGGGTTTCGATACCTGTGGTGGGCAGAGCACAGATAGTCCATTGTGTAGCTTTGTGCTAAGCTACCAACAAATTTAAAAAATGAATATATCACCGAATGTGCCATTTTATTATAGACTTTTTAAAAAATATGAGGAAATTACAAAAAAAAAACACTTCTGTACATTGGAAGACGATTCTCTAAGGAGAACCGACACGATCTGTGTCCAAAAGTCAGTATCATTTTGTTTCCTCACGGCTTATAACGCTAAGAACTGGGTTTCCATACCCGTGGTGGGCATAGTACAGATAGCCCATTTTATAGCTTTGTGCTTAAGAACAAACAAATCAATGGTTGGCTCCCCATAGATGACAAAAACTTTCATTTTTTTGATGTATTTCAATGAGATACTAACCCTAATATTAACTTTTGGTCATTGATCTTGCCGGGTCTCCTCCAAAATGTTATGGACTTATTAAGATGAATACTACAGTTCTGAATAAGAAGTCATTATAAGATTTCTTTGTATAGCTATGAAACGTAAAACTCTTATTGATGAATGAATGTTACGTAGTGTCCTGAACGTGATGACGTGTATATTTTGTTCTTTTTTTTTGGCCTCCTCCTTAAAATTCATTATTTCAATATATATATATATAAAAAAATAACCTACTAATTTAGCTCCCCCCCCCCTTCCCTCGAGTCTTAACTCTGACGTCCCTGTAACCATTTAGGAATAAGTAGCTTAGTTCTGCACATTTCAGGTCTTATGTCTTTCTTTTGACATTATTCAATAGTGGGTGAGATTTGTTTCCAATTCTGTTTCTTTATTTATTCGTTTCTGGATTAACAGTTCCCATGGAAACAACCTACAAACCCACTTACCGATTTAAGGCGAGCCCAAAGCTCGTGTGTCACTCGAGATCGTGAGCGACGACAGCGTTTTCAGACGATTCCAACACCTTTCTGTACACCACACACGTGCACCGGAACAGGTGCGGCATACCGGGCAACAGACGGACCAACGTTTTGTCACAGTAACTGTAGGGCTTTTTAAACTTTAACTTGCACTTCCAAAATTGTTTCTGGGTAAATAGATAGACTTATAGTAGTATGTACGAGTCAGTATAAGAATATATAATAAAATACACGTGTAATATGTAAGTGTACGTGCTTATAGCTGTGGTGAGTAAGTGTACGTGCTTATAGCTGTGGTGAGTAAGTGTACGTGCTTATAGCTGTGGTGAGTAAGTGTACGTGCTTATAGCTGTGGTGAGTAAGTGTACTTGCTTATAGCTGTGGTGAGTAAGTGTACTTGCTTATAGCTGTGGTGAGTAAGTGTACGTGCTTATAGCTGTGGTGAGTATAAGTGTCAGTGAAAACCATTTTTTGTGATTCACAAAGAATCATTAATACTTTCAATAAATTATAGTAAAATTAGCACATAATTCAATCTCAGAGCACCTACTTTTCCAAATTTTCTTGGGGACCTGCCCCCCCCCTCACACAGCACTGGCATACTTTACACACTATTCTGAGTTGCCTGATCAATTAAAAAAATGCCTCCTCCACCCATGTCGTTTACTGTACTCATTTAGAGCGATATTCCACATTCGGGAAAAACAAAAATCCATAAAAGTACACTATAAACGAAAAAGAAAGCCACCATTATTGTGTTGTTGTTTTTTTACACTACTTATATACCCTAAAACATGCCCCCTCTCAGTGGCAGAGCGATATGTCTACGAACTTACAACGCTAGAAACCGGGTTTCGATACCCGTGGTGAGCAGAGCACAGAGAGCCCATTCTTTTGCTTTGTGCTTAATATCAAACAAACAAACGCTAAAACACTGTATTGTTTCGGATATACTAGCTGTAGAAAACAAGGTACTACTTATTCCATTATTCTGAAGTCTCACCAAATACTCTCATAATAACTATTATATAAAAGACTGACTAACTTTGTTTACTAGTGCCAGGTGTTAAAGTGGATGAACAAGTCCCGGATGTTTGAGAACATTGACGTCATCATCGATATTTCTGTCACAAAATGAAATCAAAACAAACCACGCGGAGAAACTGTCGTCGTAGGGAACCACATCGTGGCAGATTGTGCATTAGTGAACCCCCCCCCTACACAATGGTTCAACGGTAAGTTTGGTGGCTTATAACGCTAAAATTCCCTGTTAAATCCCCGCGGTGACCACAGCACAAACGATCCATTCATTGTTTAACTTTGTGTCGAAACAAAAAACAAAGTTTACACTGGTGCACCCCTCTTTCCCCTCCTCCTCCTCAGTGTCAAGCTTGAGGGTTTATAACGCCAAGAAAACTCCCGGTTGCATCTCTGCGATGGGCACAACACAGATGGCCCGTTGTGCAGGTTTATGCCTGAACAAAAAAAAAACAAATTGTACACCGTATATATATGTATATATACTTGAAACATTCTAGCATTACAATTATTTATGGATTTGATTGTATATGTATGTTAAAGATTTCGTTTTTCACCAAAGTGAAACTGAAAAGAGAATCTGTGACGTAGAGGCTTAATGCATTCTTTGATTGGGCGTACCCTCCACTGTTGACTGGAGTTTCATCGGCAAAGCTTGGGTCAGAAAAAAACAAAGAAATGCAGTTAGGCTTTTAATAGTAACGGAGTACCCGGATGTAAATGTCTTTAACTGATTTAGGTCTTTATTTAAATGCTAATTTATTGATCTACTGTATAGCTTCTCTGTCCTGCTGTCAAGAGCAAAGTAGGAGAAGACTGTCCTGTTCGCCAAAAAATGTCCTCTGAGGCCGCGGCCACACGGCCTATGTTACGTCCTGTACAAAGTTGTATCCGTACCCCGAGTTTGGAGTTTGTAGCTTTAA
>NW_013666807.1:183471-184648 GCF_000517525.1 Limulus polyphemus
TAGTCGGACTTACAACGCTATAAACCGGGTTTCGATACCCGTGGTTTGTGTTTTTTTTAATATTCACAAAAGCTACACAAGGGCTATCTGTGCTCTGCCCACCACGGGTATCGAAACCCGGATTATAGCGTTGTAAGTCCGTAGACATACCGCTGTGCCACTGGGGGGCCAATACCCGTGGTGGGCAGAGCACAGATAGCCCATTGTGTAGCTTTGTGCATAATTACAAATGACAAATAACCTACTTATATATATATATCTTCTTATCTTAATAAATATAATGAAACATGTAGTTCATCGAACCAATCTTAACACGTGCTGTATATCTTGTAAGGACACAACGTAAAATATAAGTAACATGTGTAAAGTAAATGGTTCACTGCTAAATCTATAAAGTTTCTTTCTATTGGTTTGTTTTGAATTTCGCGGGCTATCTGCGCTAGCCGTCTCTAATTTAACAGTGACAGACTAGAGGAAAAGCAGCTAGTCAACATCACCTACCACCAGCTCTTGGTTTTACCAACGAATAGCAGAATTAAGAGAATCTAACCCGCGACCCTCAGATTGCTACTAGAGCGCCTTAACCACCAGGCCGATTTATAAGGATGAGGGACCCCCCCCCCGATGAACGTGTGCAGTTGTTTGTTTGTTTGTTTTCCGCAAAGCTACTCGAGTGCTATTTGCACTAGCCGTCCTCAATTTAGAAGTGTTAGACGAAAGGGAAAGGCAGACATTCAACACCACCCACCGCCAACTTTTGAGCTATTCTTTACCAACAAAAAGTAGGATAGATCGTCACATTATAACGCTGAAAGAGCGAGCATGTTTCGATGACGGGACAAATGTGTGAAACTGAAACCTAGTGGTTTGCAAATTACTTCAAAAATAAATACAAGATTTCACTCCGTGACTATTATTAAAATATTTATTTAACCTCCTTCCTGTTCACTGGTGAATAATATTTATAGTTATTTAATTGTTCAAATTAAATAATAGTCTCGTAGTCATAGTACAGTAAGAGCTAACCAGGTGCTCTTAACTCAGGATGACGTCATTGATTCTAACAACATATTTTGCACATACCATAAACATTAGATCATCATCAGTGCAGTATCCGTAACGTACAACACGGATATATGCGATCAGCCAATCAGATTCTCTTGCTGGTAATATGATG
>NW_013666807.1:185422-190767 GCF_000517525.1 Limulus polyphemus
ATGCGGTTTTTGAATCATACGTTTATACTCAACGTTAGATTGAGTATAAAGGATTCCAGGTAATATTTTATGGAGTTTTTGATTGGTTTAGATGTTTAAAAGCACAAAGCCGTTCAATGGAGTGTCCGTGCTCTTCCCACAGTAGCGTGAGTATATCCCCGCCATTGGAAGGGGAGGCGAACCAATAGGGGGGCCCGAATCAGCCCGAATCGTAGCTACAAATATAGGGAATGAAATTTAGCGGTTCCAATTACTTTTTATGAGGGGGAGCATCTTTTGTAGTTTACGCCACTGTCTGCCCACCACGGGTATCGAAACCTGAGTTTTAGCGTTGTAAGCCTGCTGCTGAACCACTGGGGAGGGACAATTTCTGATTGATTTTACTTTCGTTCTTCTATTTTATAGATAACATCCAAAATATTTACGTATTTTATAATTTAAAGACCTCGTATACTTCTGTGAAACAAGACGTGATTCTCACTTAAAGTTTTTACACGATATGTGGGTAAAACAATCCATCTGTCCGTTTTATTTCACAGACATTACACAGTTTTTTTGTTTGTTTATTATTGCTACAACGTGAATGAAGTGTTTTAACTGATTTTTCAAGCTCATCTTATGATGAAGGAAACTCAGTGTTCCTCTATAATTTATTGTTGTTTTTTTAACCCACATTGTAAAATGGTGGTTTTCCTCCTACTCACGTGACCTACTTTTACGGGTTACACTAAGTTGACCAATTTTTGTCCCTTAAATAGATAAGTAAAAACAGCGTAGAAACGCTATCATCGTTTCGCTCTAATTCAGTTGCAGCTGATTGGATAGATTTGGCAACCAGTCTGTTGTATGAAAATATTCTTTAGGCTGTTCATCATATAAACGTGTAAACTAACTTTGCTGCGATTCTGTGTGTCGTACTTGTAATTTGACTCATTTGTAGTCCAACTCAAAACCTGAATTCTATTTCGTGTCCACTTTGCGCGTGATACGTAGACGAGTCCAGTCAACAACAAGTTTTACGTCACACACACACACATACATACATACATACATAGACACACTTGCAAAGAGCACACTAGACGTAGGTATCAAAGGTCAAATCCCTTCCATGCGGAAGTGACACATAGGATCCCGGTGCTGAAGTCCGGCATAATTGGCATAAGCGGATCAGAGTAGTGAAACATTCCCTCTGGACCGCGTGCCAGTCCATCGTAAATTAACCCCCAGTAAGTAGCTGCTACCCATCACACTAAGTGTAGGTGTACTGATCAAGTGGTCAGTAAACTGTTAGTATACACACATGACTTGTCAAATGTCGGGAACAAACACCGTTTGCAGGCCCTTTTTTAATCTGATACGTTGAACAAAGGTCACAGGTATCGAACGGTCAATGTAGCTGTGTTGCGGTTTCGTTACTGACATGATAAAGAATTTCCTCAATTCCGAACCTTTGAAACAGTAAATGTACATATTCATACACACTTATACAAGGCTCCATGAATGTTTTATCGATAGTTCACTCAAATAAAATCTTTTTTTACACAATTTTCATACCCGCAACCCTCAGATTACGACTCAAGCGCCCTAACAAACATTAGAACCTCTATAACTCTAGCGTCAAAATCAGTTTATGATTAAAAACAAAAAAGAACAACTTAAAGATATCATCAAATGACACAGACAGAATACGAACAACCAAATCAAACGCCGAGTTTCAAAAAACACAATGTACAAATAAAGTTCAAACAATTCGAAAAATATAAAGTCATTTTTAATGGCCAGAATAAATGTTTCAATTTAACATTGAGTTGAAATATTAATATTCTTTAGCCGATTACCACTTTCATATTTCTTTTCATAATAGGCCAGGTGGTTAGGGGGCCAACTCTTGGGCTACTCTCTTTTACCGACGAATAATGGGATTGACCGTCACTTTATAACGCCCCCACGGCTGAAAGGGCGAGCATGTTTAGTGTGGCGGGATTCGAACCCTAAGTAAAATGACATGTTAAAAAATGCATAACATCCGTCTCAGATAGAAAATAAGATAAAAAAATTTGAATTTTTTTTTTTTTCTCAGCTGTACCTCGTTGGGAAAGCGGTAAGTCTACGGACCTACAACGCTAGAAACCGGGTTTCGATACCCGTGGTGGGCAGAGCCCATTGTATACAATTTTTCTTAACTTCAAACAACTTTGAAATTCCATAGATTTGTTTTGTATCTAAATTTATTTCGGATTAAGTCATCATCTATTTAATGGAGGTTGAATATTAAGGAATTAGAAATAATGAAAGTTCGGAAGGATGTTAAGTCTTTAAAAGATTATAGATAAGGGCGTAAGAGCATGAAAAATAAACGCGGAGATAAATATGTCGTCTTTGACCACACGCCCTGAATGAGAACTGTTTTATCGATTTATTAAGAAAAACAAAAAAAAAACGTAGAGGCGAAGCGAATATTAAGGACATGAAAGACGGTTTATAACTTCTAGATTGGAGACTATAAGTAAAACTTCGCCTGCTTTCTGTGTCAGAGATGACAAAATGTAATCGGATCAGCTTATTTAAAAAAAAATGAAATTACATCTGGTGTTTTATTCAGATGTTTATCGATTCATGTTTTATATTTATTATCTTATTTTACAGTCAAAAAGCGGTTAGAATATCTATTATACCAACGTTTGGACTTAGAGATGTAGAATTGACTGACTAAAACAGAATTATGATCTTTGATACTTTATTATAATTTATGTATGGCAGAATACGGCTGACCCACCCTTCGCGATCGACACACCCATCACATAACTGGCTACATAGGAGCCTATTTTTGTACTGCTTAAGTTCTTTCTTAATATATGTTCACTTCTTGCTTTCTTCCTTTTTGGGCCGGGCGTGGTCCAGTGATTAGCGTGCCTGGACTGTGAATCCGATGGTTCAAAAACGCGCTTTGCACTTTGGGACCGTTGGGTGCGCTAAAATAGTGCCAGTCAAATCCGACATGGGTAGCTCAAGAATTAGTGATGGGTAACGTTAATTAACTGCCTTCCCTCCATCCTATCATTTCAAAATTAGGGGTAGCTACACACAGGCAGGCCCAGTGTTGTTTTACGCGAGATTGTGAATCAAACGTTGCAATTCTTAATCTCGGTTGGGTGGTGCGTGCGTTCAGACGTGCTGGCTGTAACACCACCGACAGCGTTTTATTGCAATAGTTGACTCATGCCGTGTATATAAGATACCCAGTTGTATTGTTGTATGTTATGTTGTAGATGGTATGCAACGATATTTTTTGTATATTGTTGAATGATATAATACAGAAAGCATGTACATTGTTTTTGTGTATTGTTGAACGGTTATATCAGGCTTAATGTGTAGATTTTCATTAAAAAATTGTTTACTGATTCTGCTTTTACGTCGAAACGGACGTAAAATAGTTTTTGAAAAGCGAGTACAACTTCTACCGTGTAATTATAAATACGCTTAACGTCGAAACAGACGTAATATAGTTTTTGAAAAGCGAGTATAAATTCTACCGTGTGATTATAAATACCTTAAAAAGAAGGTTTATGTTATATATCTATTGACATATATTAATGAAGCCATTAACACTGTTTCGTTTGAAAGAAAGCGACCCGTGATGATTAATTAAGTGACTTTATACTTATTTGAAACGTATAATTTGCCTTATAAATGATGTTACTTTTTCCTTGTGTTTCCAAAAACAAAAAATGGCTCTTTAGTCAAGTCGTACTGTGGACAAGCTATGTAGATCAAACTATCGTTATGCTTTATCAATTATTTTGGTCAATGTGTGTGTATGTACGTATGTATCTACCAATCCTCGTGCAGCATCCAGTCTTTGATAACCCTACCTTTTAAGTTCAGTGGAAAGTTCGAGGGAAAATACGTATATTTTAATACGTTTTTTAAACTGTCACGCACACTGAATGTATTAAAGTATCTGTTTATAAGTTTGTAAACATGTTTGCATTAAAGAGACTTCACACTTGTGTGTCCATCATTTTTTTTTCCTTCCTCGCGCACCAAATGTATATGTGTATTTACAGTGCTTGTATAACGTAGTTAAATTACCCTTTTTTTCTGTCTCTCTTTTATGACTGAAATAATCTATTGTTTGTTTGTTGTTAAACACAAATCTACACAATGGGCTATCTGTGCTGTGCCCACCATAGGTATCGAAACCGGATTTTTAAGCGTTATAAGTCAACGGACTAACTGCTGGGCCTGAACTAACCTCACAATATTGCTTCTTACATCGCGCTCTCTGTTAACGTGTATCATTTGCTCTCTCTTTGTGTGTGTGTGTGTTGTTGTCTTTGTATAATAGTAGACTAAAGATCTTAAGAAGCGACAGGGCATTTTGATCTAATCATACCTGCACATTGATCGCCTTCTTGAGTTAGAGGTTCATTATTTTTGGGGGTGATCACCTCTACAATGATCGATCAGACAGACATATTAATGTAATTTTAGTACTGACCTTCTTCATGTTAATACGTACAAATGGGAACTGATGTTTAACTGCAGATATTCAGATAGTTATGTCTGTTTTAGTACTGACTTTATTCACGTTAATACGTACAAATGGAAACTGATGTTTCACTGCAGATATTCAGATAGTTAAAAACGTCCTTAAAGAATCATGCTTGACAGAACTGACTGAATATCTGCAGTGAAACATCAGTTCTCATTTGTACGTATTAACGTGAAGAAAGTCAGTACTAAAACAGACGAATGTAAGACTATGCATGAACAATTATCCAGTACGTACAAGGGAGGACACAGAACTAATCATATCACAGTTTTAAAAATTACTTGTCTGTCTAAATATGCTAAAATTCCTAATAAACACTTCGTGCTAGTGATGTCACAGAATATATATAACTGAACTTAGAAAGGCAATGTGTGTGTGTATTAAAGGTGTATCGATACAGCGATACGATACGATTTATGTATCTTCACGAAATAAGATAAACTTTCAATAAACATTACAAGTCTTTTAATGTTCAGAAAAAATCTGAATTTCTAATAAAGTGTTTTTGTTAAGTATTAATGATTCAATAAATGAAGATGAGTATTGAGTTCTTCATGTTGTCTTCATTTATTTTATCAAAAACATTACGTACAAAGTAACGTAACAAATTAACAATAACAGAATAGATATTAACTTTGTTTTATTTTACTTCTCTTGCCAGCTGTCATTTAGTTGATCAAACCTGAGAATTTGAAAAATCACTGTAAAGTGTGAAGTACTTAAGTAAGACAGTGTTGGTAATATCGATAATAAATTACAGACAAGACTGTCAAACTTTGTAATAAACCGT
>NW_013666807.1:191716-206210 GCF_000517525.1 Limulus polyphemus
TCTCAGTCTCAAGCTATAACTGATTTGGGACACAAAATCCAAAGCCGAAACCAAACACCATCTTGTGAAACAATGAGACTTGAGATAATTTTCTAACAGTGGCCTTCTTCTACAACTATTTGAGTAGATGACCACAACTAAGTTAAAAAATCAAAACGTGTTCACTGGTCTCCCCGTGTGGTAATTATTTTAGTGTTATATAATTTCAAACCTTCTCGTTACTATTGTCACATCTACGACTTTTGTAACTAGCGCCATCTATTGTACTGCTGTATCAGTATTTTAATAATTGGTAGCGCATTAGCTTCCTAAAGTGTTTATTTTATTTCTTAAGATCTGCTCAGAAGCAATTATAAGCATTTAAAAAAAATGGATGGCTATTTCGGGACAGTTAAAAGTAATTCTATTATCATAATGGTTATTTTATTGTATAAAGCTAATTTATTTGGTTTTGCTGAAAAAACAACAACAATAAAACAAAGAAAACTAACAGTAAAGTCCCAGAGTGATAAAATAGCTAAAATATCGAAGGCTTATGAATTTCTTTTTATGGCAACGTAACTTCACTTAATAAACAGAGTTAGAAATACAAAGCGTAACTGAATTTCAAGAAACGTTAATTAACAGCAGCTAAAAAATTGGGTTGTTGTTAAATACATGTGATGCATTCCATCTGGCCCCCCAGTGGCACAGCGATATGTCTGCGGACTTACAACGCTAGAATCCTGGTTTCGATACCCGTGGTGGACAGAGCACAGATAGCCCATTGTGTAGCTTTGTGCTTAATTACAAACAAACAAACAAAAGCATTCCATCTGATAATCTCGTATTATTTAATGCTCAGGTATCGACACTGACAGTAAGTTATTAATAAGCCTTGTAAAAAAATAAGACAAAGATATAGATCAGAACTAACAACTAACTAATAAATGTAATATCACCAATTTTCGAATTATATATAGTCAACTAACTAGAAGTGGTCCCACCGTAGGACAGCTGGTATGTTTACAGACTTACAACGCTACAATCCAGGGTTCGATTCCCCGCGGTAGAAACCGCAGTTAGCCAAATGTGCATTTACTCTAAAATAAACAAGGAAAAAGACGAAAGATATAATTATTAGAGTAAATTAAATCAACGTTTATACGCCCTTTCTGTTTACAATTCCAGTCGTAATAACTCTGAAATGCGAGTAATTTTTACTGTTTTGTTCCTCACAGTTGTTACTACAGTTTCTAAGAAAGACTGTTTATAATAAAGGTACAATATATAATACTGGGAGTTTAATTTTCCCTCATAATCTTTATCTTTCAAGCACTTTGTTTTTTATCTTGTTTTTCTAAGAAAATTTGTATTGTAATAACACTCAAAGTCACATCATAATTATCTGAATTACAGATTTTCGATATCGCGAGTCACGTGATATATGTTTACTTATATATGTACGGAAATAATTCATTTCGAGAGGGGGGTATTTTTATAATGACGACCTTTATACTAGTAACTCACCACGAATTGATTTCAAATATCAACAATAACTTTTGGTTGTAGGGTTATATACTTTGTATGTTAGGCGACATGGTTGTGCGCCACTCTAACACTAAATATCTACTTTAGCAAGCCAGTGGTAGAACATAAACGATTTTCCAAAAAGTACCGTCGAATCCTTAAAAATCGTTTGCTGTTATCGTAAAATTAATCAATACGGTTTATTTTATATTATCTTTTTTTTCTGTTTGTTATAACAACCCCCTTTATTCCCTGCTCTTTCTAATCGTTCGGTGACGTACTGTCAAAACTTTTCTTTATAATCAATATATTTAAGTAGGTCATGGTTTCTTTCCTTTTCTACCCGAAGGCACTGTGGTCGAGAATAACCGTATAGTTGATTTGTATTCTTAATAGACTCAATTAACATTGACGCAAGCGCTGTTAGTGGTTTATAAAATACTAAAACCTCTTTAATCTACTTGTGAAATTGTTAACCGGTTAATTTCTTACACATTCAAATGAGAATAAAACAACATGAAGATTAATGTTATCATATATCTTGTATAAACGAATTAAAAGAATATTATAACAATTTTTTTCTTTCAGTTTTCATGATCCTTGCAAGAATAAACATTTATTTTCTTCGAGTGAGGGACCAGGTCACCTTGATTTTTTTTGTTTTTTTTTATCAGCAAGGTTAGGATAATAAATGACCAGAGGGCCTACGTTATTTCTCCTCATCACCACACGGCTCTGTTCCCCAGAAGGTCAGCGTTACATGTACGATGTAGGAAAAGTATTAAAACTTATGTCTGTATTTGGAGTCAAACGTTATATGTACGACGTAGGAAAAGGATTAAAACTTATGTCTATATTTGGAGTCAAATATTGCTACTCGGGTGTGTAAGCAAACTCCAAAGACGAACGATATGTTAAAGAATGCGTTATAATGCGCATTTTAGGCTTAACTATTAAATAAATTCCGTCTATACCCTTGTTGGATCTTCCTTTATGAAACACGTCATAGAACTGCAATTAGTGTATTTTGGATGATATTTATTTATTTGTCTGCTATTTTAATATTCTACATGCTTGATTTTGTTATTTACCCCGTAGTTTCGTGATCAGATGTTTAATTATTAGTTAGTCTTTCTAAGTCATCTTCGATTTATCTCCATAGCCTAAGAATAATTTCTACTTATGTTTTTGTGTATACAATCACGTACGTTACGCTTCACTTATAACCCACTAACTTATGGTGTACATTTTATTTGCGTATTTTTCACGTCTCGCGTAATATATGGCGTAGAATCAAAAATGACCTAGACAAAGACGTCGCCAGGTGCTTAAAAAATTAGGGTCTCTGCGATTCAGTATGCTAATAATCATGCTTTTAAATTAGATTTTTTTAAAACACCAACAATGGATTCAAGGCATGGGTCCCGAGTGCCAGTGTCTAGCGTGGCCTCTTGGCCTAGGCAGGGACTATCTTGTATACAACTAAACGGAAATGATTGCTTAGCTGAACAATTTAAATTTCCGTCTCTTGCCTACAGAGTAAAAAATATTTTATAGAATGATTTATCAAAAATAAAGTACTAATAATAACGCTTGTTCCTGGTTTGAAAAAGAACGTTTGCTCGAAACGTCGCCAAGGAAATAAAATACAACTATAGTTTTTTTTAAAGTGATTTATCTCTTAAAAAGTCTATTTTTTATTTTATCACCTTCACATTTTTCTTATATATATATATATACGTGTGTGTATGAGAGAGTATATACATTATTGGTGTAGATATAACACCATAAGTAATAAAGAAATTCTACAATTTAACAAAATTTGAGGTCGTGGGTGCGTTATAAGAGTGCCAGTCAAATCACATTGTTTAATTATAGTAGCCCACGAGTTGGCGATGGGAGGTGTCAACTAGCTCACTGCCTTCCTTCTAGCCTATTACTTCATAATTAGGGACAACTAACGCCGATAGTCCTCGAGTAGCTTTGCACTAAATTCGACAAACAAGCTTATAATAGCATCATTGCGTATTTATCATAGCAACTGGCGATCTCGTACTAATTCATATATAAAATTATTTTTTTGTTTGTACGATTTATTTATAGTGTTTTTATTTCTTTAAGAAACACACAGTTTTATTTGTATTTATAAAGTAAATTTATGTTTTGGTACTTTATTATTTCCTAGCTCCTGGAGCAGGAAAAACATGCGTTGCGGAGGAAGTTGGATTCTGTGGAAAGAGAGTATGACAGCCGCGTGGTGGAGCTGCAAGCGGATATAGCAGAGCTGAGGAAAGAGCTCGAAGGCCACGAGGTGTCGTTAAAGTCAACAGAGAAGGAAAAAAGTAAAGTTGTCCAGGAACTTCAAGAACAGAACCATAGATTGACTCTTGCTCTAAAACAGGTGGATGACACCCCTTAAAATTTTTATTGTTATAAATAATGTCTGAACGTTTGCGTCATTATTCCGAGCACACGAAAGTGCAGTTTCTAAGGGTGTAACAGTCAGCTTGAACTTCTTTCTGAAATAAGCATTTATTGTAACCTCTAATATTTTGATGTGTTTTCAACACTTAGTCAACCAATTTGGCATGGTCTGTTATAATTTAGTAACCTGTCTTCAACTTTTCTGAAGCAATTAAATTACTCCCCCCCCCTTATGTTGTAGGTTTTTCATAGCTAAAATAAGAAATCAAACTAAATACATGCATTTAAGTAGAGTATAATCTTAGTAACAGAAACAGATTTCTGATTAAGAGGTCCGTTACAAAATATTCATTTATTGTACTTTTTAAAAACGATTACTGAGTTTTCAAAGGTATTGCATATTTTTAGTATTTAACTCAAATGATTACTACATTTGTAATTAGTAAATAACCTATCCTAAATTCTAAACAAAATAATTCCTAGGATCAGTGAATGCCACGTTATGGCAGTGGTGGTTTTCCTCCTTGCTTACTTTTGCTTTTAAGAAAATACCTTACAATTTTATAAACTAAATTTATTAGTGATAAACAAATTAAATAAATAAAAAAGTCAAAACATATATTTAAAAAACTGGTTTGTTATTATTCTTTTATTATACATTTCATATTTTATTATTTATTATTATTATACCCGCACCTGGGCTTATTATTTTTTTTTTTCAAACTTAACTTGATATAACACATTTGTCTTTTCTGGTGTTTTTGGTCCCCTGGTGGGACAGCGGTAAGTCTACGGACTTACAACACTAAAATCCGGGATTCGATTCCTCGCCGTAGACACAGAAGACAGTCCAATGTGGCTTTGCTTTCATACAAACAAATAAACAAGCTACTGTTTGTATATTTTGTGTGACTAGTTGGCCACGATGGAACATTTCTAACGACCAGTAACAAATTTCTATCAACAGAAATGCCCCCAGTGGCACAGCGGTATGTCTGCGGACTTACAACGCTAGAATCCGGGTTTCGATACACGTGGTGGGCAGAGCACAGATAGCCAATTGTGTAGCTTTGTGCTTAATTAAAAACAAACAATCAACAGAAATAATAAAACGAAGAAGAAAAAAGCTCTTGCAAAGAAAATTTTAAAAGAATAAATGGTATTGTATTCCATTCTTTGTTCTTACTAACATTTGAACATACACATTTTGTTCTAGGCCAACAAGTCAGAGGAACAACTAAGGAACCAATTGAAATCACTTCGTCAACAATTCACTGTCCGAAGCTCGAATTTCTCCGATCACATTTCTCAACTTGAAGGACTTAGGGAAGAAGTAAGCGTTTTCAAAATAAGAATTTCTTTTCACAGGAACAATACTTTGTTTACGTATTAAGTGTTATTCTTTATTTTATTACACTAGAGAATTAATAATCGTAGTATTCATACCTCATTGTAAAAAATTGTAAGAAAGTGAACATTTTCTAAAAATAGATTTTTTCTGGGAAATACTGCACAGAAAAATGTTCAGATTAAGCTGGTATTAACTGTAATGCTTTTATATATATATTAAAAGTGCTACCCTTTATTGAAAAAATAATAATAGTTTGTTTTTTTAATAACTCCAGTTTGTTAGTACCTCATTTACAAATTACATCAATGACGATATATTCAAACCCTCATATACAGTTCTACTGAAAGTCGTCTTCTTGTTGTGAGGAGAGTATTTTTATTTAAAACTGTGTTCTGTTATAAAGAAATTATTGTTGCACAAAACATACTTATTTTTACTAATTGTCTGAATCTTGAATATCCAAAGTGTGAAATTTTTTACGGATTTTTGTTTGTAGTGCCATTCAATAGATGGCGCCACATTTCATAAGCCCAAATTCCACTTCTGGCATTGAGATCTTGTTGTATTTCAGCACAACAGATGGCACCATCGTATTTATTATTTCGGTCACATATATAGATAGCTAGATATATAGACGGCCACGCCATTGCTCCATTATAGTAAGATGTGTATTGAAATAACTGTTTACTTCGTTCTTTCTTAACAGTTTTATATACATTAATTGCCATAATTGAACCAAAACTATTTTAAACGTTTTAATACATTTTTCTTCAACAAATGTAATGATGAAACTTAGTTGTCTGGAAAGCAACTGCCTGTTGTAGAAACACAAATGTCGTCCTCTATATATGTGTTTCTACAACAGGCAATTGCCGTCTATTCACCTAAATTAAATTCATGAATACTGTACTTAAACAGTCTATCAAAGTAAGTGTAATTATCTAATGATTATCAAATAAGATATTTAAAAAAAAATCATCTTATAGCAGAATGGTTAATTTCAAATTTTACCTATTAAGGATGAATTTAGTTTCGTTGGGTCTATAAAATCGATTAAATTGCCATTTTATCTGACCCTAGTATGGTTTATGTAAATTTTATCTTTGCTGATTTCTTCTCGGACATTTTCGTGCAAACAATGATAAATTGATAAATATATCACACAAAAACCACCACCAATAACAACATAATTTATGATAAGCAGAAGGCCCGGCATGGCCAAATGTTTAGGGCGCTCGACTCGCAATCTGAGGGTCACACCAAATATGCTCGCCCTTTCAACCGTGGGGGCGTTATAATGTGACGGTCAATCCCACTATTCGTTGGTAAAAGAGTAGCCCAAGAGTTGGCGGTGGGTGTTGATGACTAGCTGCCTTCCCTCTAGTCTTACACTGGTAAATTAGGGACGGCTAGCGCAGATAGCCCTCGTGTAGCTTTGCGCGAAATTCAAAAACAAACAAGGTAAGCAGAAATGTTTTTGTCTTTCGAAAACCTTTTTTTCGGTTTATTTTATTATTGACTAAATCAAACAAAATATTTGTATCAAGGTGTTAAAATGTTCAAGATGAAATTACGTTGAATAAGAAATTTAAATTTCCAAGGCTGACTGTTTCTAAACTATAACAAATATTTAATTAATTTTAATTGATAAGCAATTTATTTATGAGCAATAAGTTCGAATGTCAGTGAATTAAAGGTAAGCATAAGTATTATTTTATTTCCATTTCAAATCTACAATATTTCTATAGATCGATATTCTGACGGAGAGAAAATATGATCTGGAACGCAGAATTGAAGACCTTGGGGAAGAGCGTGAGAGCCTCAGTATGTCCTTAGAAGAATCTGGTGATCATATAGTCATGTTGGATCATAAAAACAAAGAACAAGAACAATATGTGAGTTTTCTCACAAGTTCGTTAATTATTAAAAAAAAAAAACTTTTTTCGGTTAAATCGGTTTACAAATCTTCAGTTTTGCTAAACAGGACCGTTTTATCTAATGGCCAAAAGAAGCAATTTCCCATGGCCCACAGTCGTCAGAGGCCCACTTGCGATTAAAATAATAAATGGGCTACCTGTACTGTGCTTACTATAGGAGTAGATCCACAAATTTTAGCGTTATAAGCTCTCAAGCTTATCGCCGAACCATTGGTAAGAAATTATTTAAAAAAAAAAAAACTTTCAGAGAGGTATCAGTGATTGGGTATTGGTCAAATATTCAAAGATCGCAAATTCAAAGAAATATTTTCTGTTGGTTTTAGTGCAAAACCACACAATAGTCAATTTACCGCGGGTATCCAACCCCACATTTTACCGCTGAGATACTGGAATACAAAGTCTGATTTTGCTAAAAGATACAACCCAAGTACTACGCGGCACTGGAAAGTATGGATGGACATCGTCCAGTTCCAAGAAAATGTTCTTTAACATATTCTAAATCCACGTGGAACATTTCTGAGTGTGATAAATAAAATGTGCCTTTTGACTTTAAAGAAAAGTTTGCTTATATAAATAACTCTCTGCGTCAAACTTCAGTACTTTTTACCGTTGTCTATTTTAAACCAGTTACTAATAGCTAATTACTGATATTAGCAAATTAACATACCCAAATCAGGTGTTTTCTCTACTTTATATTTTCAGTGTGTTGACGTGTTTCATACTTCAGTTATTTATATAACAAGAGCATATATATGTGTGTTGAATAACAGTCAAAGGATCTTTTCAAAACGCATAATTTTACTGTAAGTCGTCTTTCTGATCATTTCATCATATAAAAACCATTTATATGATCATTTTGCATGATCTTATATGTATAATAACGTGTCAACCTTCCTTTGCATTTGCTATAAAAATATACCAATTTTAACTACAATTTTATAAGATAAATTTAACTAAAGAATAAATTCGACAAAAAACATTTGTAACATAAATTTCCGTATAATAGTAAAAAATTGAAGCAAAAACTAATCATCTATAATACTGGTGATAAAGTAAATCAAATTATCGAAATTTGGATAACTACTAATACCTGCACCCCAGTGGCACAACGTTAGAAACCGGGTTTCGATACCCGTGGTTGGTAGAACACAGATAGCCAATTGTGTTGCTATCTGTTTAACTACATACAAACAAACTAGTATGTAGTGGGATAATTAAGTTATGCTTGGGGCGACATCTCTTGGGATACCGCAGAACTTCATTTCTGAAGTGACACTACACCAATTCATACCCAAAATTGTCACTATGGTACTGTATAAAATTTGAAAATGAATAAAAATTGTAACTGTTTTTTTTACGAATGAAAGTAGAATAACAATGTATTGAAGTGTAGGTTGCATTACAGTCAGAATATAACTAGAATTAAATATTTTACACACATCCAAAAAAATAAAATTAATGAAGTACCCTCAGTGTATTATTCTACCCCCAAATAAATTGTGATCAGTTAACCAAAATTTTAAATCCTAAAATTGAAACTAATTTTTGGGTGAAAACATACGAATTATGCAAACCGAAAATGGACATGTTAGGACATATTATCTGGCATTTTGTTAATCGGTCAGAGGACGATGTTTACGCACGCATGGGCAATTTTTATTTTAGTGTTAACGACGTTACTTGGCTATCGCTAGCCAAAGAAAAATGTTTGGACTAGTTAAATACCAATTACTTTTTGTTTAGCTGGAAGACACAATTTTCATTTAGAAATGAGTTTCGTAGAGCTATTATTCAAGTTGCTAATTAGCTTTGATTTTCTAATAAACCATGTTAATAATCTCTCTTAGATTCGAAACCAGAAGAGGGAAATGGAAGAGCTCAGACATGCTAATATTCAGCTACAAGCTAAAATAGACTCTATCCTCCAGAGATGCATTTCACCAAACTTCGAACAGACGTCCATCCACAACGAAATCGAGATGTCGTCGCACTCGTCCATAGAAGATGAATTAAAGCCGCTAAATGGAAGTCAGGTACAAAAGTTGTGTCTATGTTTTATCTTCAAGTATTTTCAGTTTGGATCGAATTAGAACATTTGGGAATTTTTATCTTATTTGTGGCAGTTCAATCCAAAAATCTCACAGATCAACCAATACACTTATTATGTTTAATAAAAACACACGATAAGACTATAACTTATAACTTTGTGAACAATTTATGCAACATATAATAAATTGATTTTTATTGATTATAGGACACCAAGTAACACACACCTTTGTTCTATAACAAAGCCACACGCGTCTACCACGAGGAACTAGAACCCTGAATTTTAGCGTTGTAAGCTCGTAGACTTGCCGCTGTCCCATCGGGGGACCTCACGCATGAAATCGAACGAAAATACCATCACGGTTATAATTATTCCCATTAACTCATTACTAGTGAAAAATACAAAAACGAGTCTGTAATTTAAAGGTTTTAAACGTTTAGATTCTATAATGCAATATTTGCTTGTTATTTTGACTTAAAATTCAATGGACCATTCAATGTTTTAAAATCTACAAAGTGTTGTTTTATGATATGACTTCCTGTTTAATTTTATCTGTTATTCAATCTACAGAACGGTAGGATTAGACCTCAGACCCAACCAGGGTCAAATGTTGGTTTCCATGTGGACCTGGGAGATGTAGATATTGAAAGCGAAAACTCTGAAATGTTTACTGAATTTCCAATTCCAGACGCTAAAGATGGTTGGAAGGTAAAGATAGTCGCTAGATGGCAGCAGTTATTTTTTCGATACACTTTATTTTCAGTCAGAGATAAGGGTAAATTTGTCGATTTGTTAAATACACCCTAATAAAATTATTGAAATAAAAACATCAGTAATATTAAAATAGTATTAAATAATCTGAGTTACAGTTATGCTAAAGATTTTTCAACATAAAACAACAACAAATGGAATACAAGCAAACTGTACAGAATAGTTGAAGCTGATATCCGCTAACTTTTGTTGTTGACAGTAACTTTCAATAATATTCCACTGCTTCCTCCGTAGTTTCGGCAAGAGCTAGTTGAGATCTATAATCAGATTAAACTGTTGTGTGAAGACCTGAGGAGAAAACGAGACTGCTTATCAGCGGATAGTGGCTTTTCGTCATCACCAGACGACGTACAGGCACAACACATGCGCGTTGGGATGATAACGGCGGTACTCAAGGAATTAAGAGCCCTTATGCATGATCTAATAACCAATTACAGTGAAATAGTACGTACACGTATCTGTATTTAAATACATATCTGATAATTTCATAGTTAATATAATTATGTTCTACATAAGAAGCTACTATTTAATGTAATAGTTATAAGCTTTACTTATAAATTTTGTGTTGAATAAACCATTGCTGTCATAAAATAGCATAACAATTAATATGAAAGGGTAAATGTATCATATATAATATAATGTATCATAAAACGCGTTGTAAGCTATATTTTCAATTTTATAATTTAGTTATTTGCTAGAGGGAGTTGCCAATCATGATAACAATGCTGGATTTAGAAAATTTGTAAAAATAGTCCTAGAACAGTATAAGTAGAATTATTAAAACTTCCCGTACTTGATATAACTAGAAAAGAAGGTTCAGTATAATATAATAATGAATGGTAGAGTAGTTGATGATTGAGGAAAGATTGATTGAATTGTTATTCAAGTAAAGTTATTCAGATTATTGCGGTCAGTGCATCAGTCAGTTAATCAGGTTTGTTATCAATCAAGGAAATTTATGTTAAAAATGAAAGTTATTGATGTATTACTGTTAGGCCTACCAGTTTCACTTTTGTGTTTCTTTTGAAATGTTTAGTATTTGAAATTAGACCTATAGGTAAGCGTGGCTGTAGGAAACGTTAAAGAAGAAATAAAGTTAACTTGTTTTTTTATGTGAACTAGACATCGGATTATTTTTAACTAACAGGCCAAAAGAATTTGTTAAACGATAGAACTATGTTACACTTGCAACAAACTGGTTTCCAGCCGCATAACTGAATATAGGCATTGGAGCTTAAAAATGGAAGCTAAATGTGGGAGGGTTGCCAGCCGTATAACTGAATATAAGCATTAGAACTTAGAAATGGAAGCCGAATGTGGGAGGGGGTGGGCTAAAGCTAAAAATTTATATAATAAAGTTTATCAGAAGTGCGCTCAGCAAGCGAGAACTACGGAGCTTTTGGAGATATACTCCCCTAGGACATTTGTTTTCTATTTAAAGTGGTAATTTAGGCCTATTTTGATAAAAGCCATAGGGAAAAAATACTTAATGTAAAACTAAAGTAAGCCATTTAAATTTAATGGTCATCATACCTTTCAATTTTTGTTTTACCTTGACCTCCTAATCTTTTACAACTCTTTATTTCCAGCTATAAAATTCATTTTATAATCTTTATTTGTTTACATAATCAAACATTATTTTGAACTAAAAACTCAATTCAAGTTGGGGAAAATGGTTGCTTTACCCTGTATTGTATAAAGGGTGTGTTCTCCAGTTCTTAACACTTATGTTGGTTTTAAGCAGTTTATTAGCATTCTTGTATGAGCTGTATTAATTGAGTAGTTTGTACTGGTGGAATAGTTTAATAATGTAATGAATTTTCAGCTAAGTAAGTTTAACATACTGATCTTTCCAAAACAAAACTAAGATTATTTTTTGTTATCTCCAGCCATGCTCAGCTTGCCAGACAGTTGCTCAGGAGAGGGATCTGTTGGAAAAAGTTCAAAAGGAACTTAAAGAAAAAACCAAGGAACTGAAAAAGAAAGAAGAAAGCGTGTCTGAACTCACAAAAAAAGTAAAACTTTTCAGGATAAATTAAACATATTAGTAATTCTTGCATATAATTCTAAAAAGATTTATTTTCACAAAAATAGGCCATTTATTGGGCTATCTGGGCTCTGCCCACTGTGAATATCAAACCCTGATTTTCAGCCTAATAAACCCTGCAACACTGCTCAGCTATTGGGGGGGGCACACAGGAATAAGACTATTGTTTCTACAATACATTTATTAATTCTAGCACATAAATTAGCACATTACTTCATGGGACGTGAACATTTAGCTATAAAAATTTTCCTAATTTGTTGCTATACACACACACTATTTTTTAGATATTAGAATTCATTGTGCTGTGTTTATGTTTCAGTAGTTTAAAGATATAGAATGCAAAAGTTGGTGAAAGATGAAGCCTAATTGGATGGGAGAGTCTGATGGAACATTATAATAAAACAATAATTTTCAACCTTGTTTTGCTCGACATTTACTGATGAGATTTTTACTTAACACTAGAAGTTTTCATGCTAGCTGTACTATGTTTTCCTGAAAATTAATTTAGATAGTAACATTTACGAGATATTAAACTATAAATAAATACTTACCATTATGGGTCAGTTATAAAGTAAATTCTATATATATATAATTAGCATTGTCACCTACATGTTTTATCATCAACTTTGTGATTCTTCAAAGCTGTCTTTAAGAAAAATTATACCTTACAGATTGGTACGTTTTATTGGCCGAAACTGTTAACATTCAAAATGTCAGCATCTGTGCGTCTAGACCAAAATTAAAAATGATCCCTTTCATTTGATTTGTTTAGGTAGCCATTCAAGAAACAGATGTAGCCCTTCTAAACGAAGAAAGAAATCAGCTTCGTGATGATATTAGCAACAGTAAAATTGCTAAGGATGAAATTGTTAAAAAGGCATGGGATGTGCGTGATGGAGCAGTTGCAAGGTAATATTACTCAGAATTTCACTAAAAGGATCAATGCACAAATTTAGTAACTATCTACATTGTTTACTCATTTGATTTTACTTCACTGTCAGTAAAAACCAGGCTGAATATGAAAATAAATGTTATTTAAATGTGTGTGTGTGTGTGTGGTGGAAAGATTAGCAAGAAAGATTTAACTTAAACTGACTTTAGCATAGCCTTGCTTCTACAGGAAAAATAGATTTAATAATCATATCTTATCCCAACACTCGAAACTTTTATATTTTGTGTAATTTTTTACTTGTTGGGCTTTGGACTTTTTTATGCAGGAAATGCAGTAGAGATTGAACTTGCCAAAACTAGGATTGATATGATGCATATTAATAGTCAGCTGATGGAAGCCGTTCAACAAAAAGTGGAGTTATCCCAACAATTAGAACAGTGGCAGGTAACTAACTTATCACAACAAAACTTGGTTTAAGTATTTCTATACCACAACAGTAATAAGAAATACACACACACACACAATATTTGCATCAACATGTTCGTTGGTTTGGAAACCATACATGCATTTTCTGGGTGAATGCAAAATATTTAACGTCAACACATTTTTTGAACAAATGGAAAACATTTAACATACACCACGACACCAAAACGCTGTCATTTTTTAATCTCAAAACTGTCCTTTCGGACCTAGCACGACAATAGCAGCACCATTATGTTTAATTTGTTGATTACCGACACATTTTTTAACATAATATTTATCATTTAACATATATTACTACACCAGCACTAATAGGTTTGATATATTTTTTTTAAAACGTTTAAAACACGTTGGCTACCACGTGACCCACCGGAGGGTCACGTGGCACTATTAGTAATGTGACCCATGACCCTCTTGTGGTTCACAGACAATAATATTGCAAATTTAAAGTTTCTTTGTGGCATTTGATTCTAGGATGTATGATTGCTTCTTGGCACTTCAGGAATGTTCTTGTTTATGTAATAACATTATGAATTTGCTGCCCTTCATGAAACACAATTAATTTGAAAATGAAACCAAAATAACAGTATCTTTTATACTATAACCAACACAGTGGAAAATAATGCATTTTTCGTGAGAAAATTATATAGTACTTTGAAATTGGACAAAAAAAACAAAAAATACTTTTGCACATCCAAAAGAAACAAAAAAAATTAACTTTATGAAAAAATATTTCGTAGAGATTCATTTTGCAGTTGGCACTAGAATGTGGATCAATATATTATAAGTCGGTAGCAAACGTATTAATACCTGCCATGTAAAACATCGACTTGTGAGCTCTGAAAATGCATTTTTGACCTAATACTTTGCAGTTCTTCAAACCAATGGACCTTTAATATTCCTAAAAAGTGCCAACATCGTAACTAATCCAAGAAATAAACCAGTGGGCCATTAATATTCCTAAAACATCGTAACTAATCCAAGTAGATAAACCAAGTGGGCCATTAATATTCCTAAAAAATGCCAACATCGTAAC
>NW_013666807.1:206923-208121 GCF_000517525.1 Limulus polyphemus
TAAAAAATGCCAATGTCGTAACTAATCCAAGAAATATACCAGTGGGCCGTTAATATTCCTAAAAAATGCCAACATCGTAACTAATTCAAAAAATAAATCAGTGGGCCGTTAATATTCCTAAAAAATGCCAACATCGTAACTAATCCAAGAAATAAACCAGTGGGCCATTAATATTCCTAAAAAATGCCAACATCGTAACTAATCCAAGAAATAAACCAGTGGGCCATTAATATTCCTAAAAAATGCCAACATCGTAACTAATCCAAGAAATATACCAGTGGACCATTAATATTCCTTAAAAATGCCAACATCGTAACTAATCCAAGAAATAAACCAGTGCCCGGGCCATTAATATTCCTTAAAAATGCCAACATCGTAACTAATCCAACAAATAAACCAGTGGGCCATTATTATTCCTAAAAAGTGCCAACATCGTAACTAATCCAAGAAATAAACCAGTGGGCCATTAATATTCCTAACAAATGCCAACATCGTAACTAATCCAAGAAATATACCAGTGGGCCGTTAATATTCCTAAAAAATGCCAACATCGTAACTAATCCAAGAAATATACCAATGGGCCGTTAATATTCCTAAAAAATGCCAACATCTTAACTAATCCAAAAGATTGTTCCTCACGTGAAAAAGTGACTCGATAATCACTAGCTTTCACAGTAAGGTGAGTAGACGTATATGTAGATGTTGCCCTAACTCTTGTGTCAAAATGTTCATCAAACTCAAACTGAAAGTTCCCAATTACCCATTAACTGAATCTGTCAATCCGTTGGACCTAACCCATGTCGGAGAAGGAACATTGATTATAATTTACACAAAACGTGGCAAGCTGTTAGTAAAATGTACAAGCCTGTTGTACACACAAAATCAGATGACTTTGAAAGGTATTTGTACTCAAAGTTATGTTCGAGAATTGATGATGTTAGTCTGACTCAAAAGTCAAAGTGCAAGGTGATGTTCATGTGAAGAATGAAAATACTTTTTTGCATCGTATAGTTTACATATTCCATTTGCATAACTTTCAGGACCATTAATGCATATCTACAGTTTTTTTTTCCATATCCCTGTATATCTGGAATTCAATCTTCTCTACCAATGAACTGACACTAAATCAGTAATGTAGGGTCAAATTTGACATTGTATTGTGTTGAATGGCACTCTGTAAAAAAAAGTCGTGACCCGT
>NW_013666807.1:209173-223984 GCF_000517525.1 Limulus polyphemus
AGATATATAATTGACCAAATATAGAGGTTTTAAAACTAAAGGATTGTGACTGTATTGTAGAAGAAAAAAAAAACTTTATGTAACCAAACAGGATGCAGCAATTGATATGACATTATTTTGTTCTTGTATGCTATGTAGAGCATCGTTTAATGTAATATACTGCTAATCACAAATTTTATTCATGGTAAAATTACTAAAATTGATTTATGAATGTAATGAACATACATGTTCCCCAAAATAAAAGCCATTTCTTTATGCCTATAAATAATTGTTTGTCTGTTTACTGTTATATCAGCATAAAGTGCTTCCATACACAAGTAACTAAATATTCAATAATTTTCCTTCCCATCACCAGGTGGACATGCAAGCCCTTCTAGACGAGCAACTGAAAGCTAAGCTACAGAATCAAGAACAAGAAGATAAGAAAAGACTACATACTCATCCTCGTAAATTTACTAAGAACAGCAAGGGCAAAATTTTTAAACTTTGGAGGTGACCATCTGGACTACTGTTTATCAAGAGTTA
This sequence comes from Limulus polyphemus, assembly GCF_000517525.1. Classification (NCBI taxonomy): domain Eukaryota; kingdom Metazoa; phylum Arthropoda; class Merostomata; order Xiphosura; family Limulidae; genus Limulus; species Limulus polyphemus. Next base: position 209,699 of record NW_013666807.1, read on the forward strand.
CACAAAGCTTCCTAAAAGAGAGGTTTTGGATTTCCTGCTGATGAGTTACGTAACGTGTAGGGTATAATAAAGAGTTAATGTTCTTCGTGTATATAATGTATAGTTAAGATCTTAAAGAACAAAATAATATAATACAAAAAGGCAGATTTTACCTTTCATTTCAAAACTATTTATTCCTGCTATTTCTTAAGATAGAAGCATTTGTTTAGAAATAAAATAATTTTCTTATTTTTGTATAAGTATTATTGAAACCATTATGTAAAAATTATGTTTTAATAATGAAATAAGTCTAAAAAAATACAACTTTTTTGTAATTAACAATTATACCATGGATGATATGTTGAAGTTGTAAGTTTTGAATTAACGTCTCATGATGATAAAGTACCATAAGTACAATTTACTGAATCTCATTTTAAGATTCATGACCTCAGTTTTAAGGCTTAGTATCATATGTTTTCAGGTTTTCTATGCAACATGCACTGTCCAAGGCTCTTTATAACAAATGTTTGTATGTTAATGGTATATCATAAATACCAAAGGGACCAATAAGATATTGTTATTCACTGTTTGACAATATATTTTGTTAACAAACCGTGTCGGCTTTTATTCACTGTTTGACAATATGTTTTGTTAACAAACCGTGTCGGCCTTTATTCACTGTTTGACAGTATATTTTCCGACACGGTTTGCTAACAAAATATATTGTCAAACAGTGAATAAAAGCTGACATGGTTCGTTAACAAAATATATTGTCAAACAGTGAATAAAAGCCGACACGGTTTGTTAACAAAATATATTGTCAAACAGTGACTAAAGACCGACACGGTTTGTTAACCTTTTATTCACTGTTTGACAATATATTTTGTTAGCGAACCGTATCATCTTTTATTTAACACAAGAACGGGTTTTTTGTTTTTTCTTTCTTTTGCTTAACAGGTTGTGTTTCATAAAGTTAGAGCTTGTTTTTAAGTTCCACTGATAGACATTTGTGTCGGTAATGTATCTTAGAATTCCATCGTCTCTATACTGCGATGGCTTTTTTATGGCATAAAACAGTTACTAAATACGACGGTGAAGTTAGATCAAAGCAAGTAATTAATGTAAAAACGTCACTGCATCATTGAATAAATATTGATATCACACTGCGAAAATAAAACGAAAGTTTCCCATAGTTGAATGGGTGATAAATTTGTACTTCTTTATCACCAGCTATAATACTTTTTCAATCCTTCTCTAAATTTAATGCAGGAGTTGTGCACCTTTACATTGTATCACACTATTTAATGACTGATTTGTTTGGATAATCCCAGTCAAAAGGTTACTACCTGGAAGTGGCATATTCTAGTTACTTTGTGTGGGAAATACAAACATTTTCAGCTACTGAGGATTTTCCAGTACTGTTGGATATATGAGTAATAATGTATTATGAAAAATTATGTAATAATTTCAATGTTAATTAATATAAGTAGATGTATGAATAGTTCTTGTTGCGGTGAACATCTCACATTGCTGTACAATCTGAGAACCAGGTTTGAACTGTTTTTGTACATTGACAAATAAATTTTATTTCACATGTTGATTTGTTTATCTTTAGTAAGTATCGAGTACTTCTGTTCAAATAATAATCATAAGAGTTAGATACAAAAAGATTTTTCACACGACACTTTTTTTTGAAGATGTGTAAACAACACAACTGTTGTTCTGTAATAAACTTGCATCCATATTATGAATAAAAACATGTATCGTGGAGATCTGGGTTTTGTTTTTAATCTATATCAATCTCCTTCCATTTTCTGTCAGTTTTTTTTTTATTAAATATTTCTTCGACGTCCATTTTTTCAGGAAAATGAGTTTCCTTATCGATGACCCAAATAGTTGATATTAGATTTTTAATGTCACTTTAAATCAGAATGAAAAATTTCTAATCATTTAATTATTTACTAACACATTATGAGACACTTGAAAATTTAATTTGTTCATCTTTAGCCCATTTTAGAAGCATAAAAAACAACATTTAAGAACTTAATTACGGTTGTTTATAGTTTTCTCAGTTTCTGAAACAAACTCTTTCAAACTATAGAAGACAAGCCAACAGATTTGTAATTTCGTAGCTGGGTCTTCCACATATGTATTTTTCAACAGGAAATATCCCTGTTCAGCAACTGCCAGTGATTATGGTAAATACATTATCGTTTCCTGACTTCGTTTTTTCAAGTTTCATCGAGGCCAGGAGCTTTGCTTTCTAGAAGTTTTCAAAGCAACTTTTCTACAGTAATAAGCTATTTACTTCCTCCTTTACTTAGTAAAGTGAACTGTTAAAGTTCACCAAACAGATTTTCTCAGACTTGCAGTGATCTTAGAGTTCCAGTGAAGATGCTGTCTGTTATCTTATGTTCATTAATATTTTTTATTGTTTTGTGAATAGAATAAAAATTGTTTTCATTGTGTTTGATATTTTATCCAGTACCTTTCTATCTCGCAACGTGGTCAAAGTAAGATAACTGAGTTTAATTCTGCAAAATATTTCCTGCTCAAATGTGTTATTGAGTGGATCCTATGCAATTACAAACATGTTATTCGATGGATCCTATGTGATTACAAGCCTGTTATGTAGTGAATACAAACCTGTTATCTAGTGGATCCTATGTGATTAGGCATAGAATCCACTGGATAACAGGTTTGTAATCACATAGGATCCACTAGATAACAGGTTTGTAATCACATAGGATCCACTTGATAACAGGTTTGTATTCACATAGAATCCACTAGATAACAGGTTTGTAATCACATAGGATCCACTAGATAACAGGTTTGTAATCACATAGGATCCACTAGATAACAGGTTTGTAATCACATAGAATCCACTGGATAACAGGTTTAATTACAAACATGTTATCAAGTGGATCCTATGTGATTACAAACCTGTTATCCAGTGGATCCTACGTTATTACTCAAGGGGAAATTAGTGAACCTGAGAATACCACAAGAAGTTTTCTTCATCCTTTTCTTTTTAAGTAATCACATTTGGTATCTCTTCTTTTTCTGGTAAAAACCAGTAGTATAGAAAGCACTTTCTTTCCTCTATAAAAAGTGCTAGTTGCGATATTTTGAAGGTCCACTATTCTTCATTTCCTTAAGAATAATTTGCTGTAATGTTAGTTTTTACATTTTTATCTCTGTATAGGACTATTGTTGAGTTGTCTGGTATGTTATGTACTGTCACTGATTTTAGGAACAAGATAGTCAAGAATGACATGCCTGATAAACTTTGGAAAATATTAGTACTATAAAAAAAAATGTAGGATCAACAAACATGACCCTGATACATTAGACTTCACTTGCATTTTTCTCCCGTACCAACTATGAGATATTTTACATAAAATCTCACTTCCAAGGGGTCATTTAGCCCATCTAGGCTATCGCCAGGGCCGGATTAAGTTGTCAACCCAAGCTAAGATAAAGCGATGGCCCCTATGTAGCTATACTAGTTATCTTTGCATGTTGAACATTCCAAATTAGAAAAACAGAAACAATATAAAATATTAATTTATATACAATATCAATATTTTTAAAGAACCACCTTATGTCATAAAATTAAAAATTATATCAAATAAATTAAAAAGGGTTATAATTTTATCTCCTTAAGGGGTCCTTGAACAATAGGCAATGACTTTTGCAAGAAGAGGAACATTTTACATGAGTTCTAGTGCAAAAAATACACCCACAGCAGCATGGTAAAATAAAAGTTGTTGGGTCACTTTACCTTCAGTTGAGAGAGAAGTCAAAGCATTGAATCAGTGTTGTTTCATATTTGACCTGAAACATTTTTTTTTTTTTTTTATGCAGTGTTACCGATCTTTGAAAGATAACATTGAGCTTCACACAAAGTAACAGACAATGTTAAATAGATTCAAAAAACAATCAAGATATTTGGAAAAAGATTTGAAACAAGTGGGTTTGGTTTAAGGTGTTTTACAGTTTCATGTGGAAGATCTCTTGCAGTACTTGAAACTGTTTCAATTATGAAAACTTTGTTTGTTTAGAATTTCGTGCAAAGTTACACAAAGGCTATCTGCACTAGCCATCCCCAGTTTAACAGTGAAAGACTAGAGGGAGGGCAGTTGGTCATCACCACTTACCGTCAACTCTTTGTGCAACAAATAGTGAGATTGACCATCACATAATAATGCCCCCACGGCTGAAAGGGTGAGCATGTTTGGTGGGACGGGAATTCGAACCTGCATGGCTATTCCAAGCCCAACATGAAAGGATCAGAAAAAGGATTTTATGAACAGTAATCACAGCCATTGACAACTAGAAAAGTTTTTGCTGACAGTTTGGGAGGTCCCAAGCTATAACTTGGTTAGACTGTTCATTAATTTTGCCCTGATTACCACCATACTCCAAATTACGTATAGAAACTTTATATGTATATATATATATATATATAGGCTCTATTTCTGATATATGAAAATATATTAAGGAGATCTGTAAAAAAAAAAGGACCCTCCTTTGAAGTATTAGGAAGATTTTACAGGTATGGACTGTGAAGAAAATTAAAATAAATTTGAAATACACTATTAGTAAAACAAATGGTGAAATATAAGTGAAGTTGTTGATTGATATGCCAATTTTTCTTAATATACAATAGACTCGAAGTTAACGAGGGATTTACAAACTATACTAAATAGGGAAATATTGCTTCAGATCAATAGCGGGTAATTTTATTATAAAAGCATATAAAGTACATTTAAACCGTGCCATTAGTATCTTATACTATTATTAAGATGCTAGACTTGAAATATGAATATTATCGCAACATCTAATGTTCATAGTGGTATCACTTGTACAGTTTTTAGCTTGATTTGCAAATAAGATGAGAAGGAAAATGTTGATAATTGTATAATTAAAATTTTCGTTATAATTAGTGTGGTTCATTCTCTTTTACTTTTACAGTACTTTTAACACACCAAATTTTAAAGTACGTTGTTATTTTAAGGAAGTTTACTTTAAAACTGTAAATGCCTTTGGAATGACGAATTCACTAACCTATTACTAAGAGAGCATGACTATGATTATTAGATATCACGCAATTATGACGCTTGGAAACCACGTGAGGTTATAAAAACTAATTAATTCATACAATACAAAACCTAATATTATATATATTTTTCCTCCCGAAAAGAACTGGTACCCGGATATTTGAATCGAGAAATTCATGTATTATTACAATTTGCCAGTTTTCAAATTAACTGTTCTAATCTTTACTTGTATATATAAGTATATATAGAGAGAGAAAGAGAGAGCCCATGATTTACCGGTACTCAGATTAACTAAGTATGCTAAAAAAGTGAACAGTAATTTTATGTATTATACGTTCAACACTGCCTAAGATGGCATATAATTACAAAAAACAAATTAGTCACATTGCGTGCTAGAGAACTGTTACAAATTATAATATATAGATCATAAATATTTAAAAAAACGGAAATCGTCACGCGAATTTGTAACCAATGGACGGAAACGCAAATTTATATGACTCAAACTAACGCCCCTGTTTATTGTCAATGGTGTTCGTTGTTGTAAAAGATGGCTAGAGAATACGATCATTTATTTAAACTTCTTATTATTGGGGACAGTGGTAAGTCTTTATCTATTTCGTCGTTTCTGCTATATTCAAATAATATTAAATAAATCAATAAATTTTATTATGACTATTATAAATTATTAGTACCAGGACTGGTAGTACACTGTACAGTACGGTTTGAAATATATTTTAGTATTATAATTACTTAAGCTGTAGGCCTACTATTACAACTTGTACTCAGTAGTTCTACTACTGTTAGTAGTAGCACTATTATTATTTAGTAATAGTAATATTACTTAATACTAATAGTAATGCTACTATTATTAATGATATTATTTGCTAGTACTAGTTCTAGTAAAAATAAGTATTACTGTTAGTAGTAGTAACGCTTACGGTAATATTAAATACTAATAGTTGGCATATTTTATTAATACTACTATTACTTAGTATTGCTTCTGACAAGTAACATAGTTATTAATATTAATAATAATTGTTTAACTAGTCTAGAAGTGGTGCTGGTAGTATAAAATAATGGTCTTTCAGTGTCTTATATTTATTATTGATTTTCAAATAACATTTACATTGCATTTAGTACTCTAGCTTTGAAGTCCAGATCAGAAAAACTGTATGAAGGAGACAGACCAATGTTATGTCAAAACATGTAGTATGTTCTCCACAAATAACTTACTTTACTATGCTTATAATCGTTGTTTGGTTTACTTATTATTGTAACATTCAGTGTTTTGATAACTTAAAAAATTATTTTAATTAAAAACAAAAAAATCTGGATTTCTCGAGTATATGGCACATTTGGCGATGTATTGCAAAACATAAAAATTTCATAAGTAATGGATTTGGATAGAGGATTATCATTTATGTGCTAATTCATTGACGACAGCATCAAATTTTTAGTTCTTAATGATCACTGTGAACAGAGAAGCCTAATATCCAGACTCTGCAGACATAAAACTGTGACAATTATTCTTGTTTGTCTTTCTTAATTATTCTCAAACCATGTAATAAGTGAAATATATTTTTGCAGGTGTCGGAAAGAGTAGTCTCCTTCTTAGGTTTGCTGACAACACATTTACAGGTGAGTGTTATGTCCACCCCCCCTCCCGGTTAAAAATTGGGTTTCAATACTCGTGGTGGGAACAGTGCAGATAGCCCATTGCATAGCTTTGTGCTTAACAATAAACAAACAAGTATTATGTCTTGGAAAATTTCACATATATTTCTAATAGGTTGTTTCTTATTTAAAGATCTACTATTATTATGTAATGTAGATGTACTGCATTTCACTCGTTACAAAAACAAGTCACCAAAGTTTCAAATAACAAACACAGATAAATGTGAAGAACTGTGTGTATAGACTGTTAATGTGACATGCTGGCTTACTAGCAGAGATAGAGAGTTACTACATATTTCTAAGATGTGTGATAAAAATTGTCTTGGAAATTATAGGTCAGTTAGTCTTAATTCTGTAGATGGGAAAATTATGGAGTATGATGAAAGAAGCTTTAAAAGTTATTTAGTGAAATATGCTGTCACAAAAGAAAGCCAGTATGCATCATCAAAGGAAAATCCTGGCGTACCAAGGATGTTACTTGTTATCTGGACAATGGACACTCACAAAAGAAAATCCTGGCATACCAAGGATGTTACTTGTTATCTGAACAATGGATACTCATCAAAGGAAAATCCTGGCGTACCAAGGATGTTACTTGTTATCTGAACAATGGACACTCATCAAAGGAAAATCCTGGCGTAACAAGGATGTTACTTGTTAGCTGGACAATGGAAAAGATGTGAGATTGATGTACTTAGAGTTTAAAAAGAGCTTTTGATAAGGTGCCACATGGAAAACTAGGTAAGAAAATGAGATTATTAGGGTTTGGAAAAAAATCTGATTGGACTATAGGGTAGCTGGATGAGAGAAAACTAAAGGCTAATCTCTACCCTTGTTATAAGTGGAGTGCTTCAGGGGTTAGTGCATGGGTCATTGATTTTTGATATTTACGTTAATGGTATTCAGGGTTCGTAAATAGCACGGAACCCTAAGTATTTCACACAATAAATTTTGGTCCATGTGTGTGTGTGTAGAAAAAAAAGGTAAAACAAACAAACTATTTTTATTATTCTAATGTTATTAGTGTAATCACCAGTATCAAACATATTTACATTTTGAGGCAGGTTTTGGGGTACACAAATGAAAGTGTGGTATCGGGTTGATTTGCACATTCATGAGTGAACTTTCAGGCAGGTGACCCATTAGTTGGTCACGTCTGATTAATCCAGCCTTCATACCTACACGATTTATGTTCAGAAGAAACATGATTTTGATTGGGTTATAAAACAGCGTGTTTGTAAAGTGATCAGTAACTGATCATGGCACCTTTGAAGACGAATAGTAATCCTGTAATAAATGATTTATAGAACGAAAGGATGTCTACTTGGACTCGTAAGTATTACATAATGTTGATACACGCTTATGAAGTGATGAAAATTGATGATTTTAACATGAATACTTGTAATAGTACTTCACAGTTTCACATATACCAGTTTTATCATTTTTCAACTCACATCACGTGGTCACAAACATCAACACGTATGCACGTTGAACAGACCCCCAAACTAACTAATGATACACTGCTTATTATAGATGTTATATGTTTATCATGTTAATAATTTCCAAGACGGCAACTACTAACATGTGTAACTTGTGGATGTTATTTAGGGTATATGTACTGTATTAGTTACTTAGTTTAAAAGTTATACAATTATTAACGAGTCCAATATCTACATTAGTTCTTATAAAGAAAAAACTGACAGAACTCGTGTTTTTTTTTATGCGTGGGCTTGTTCTGACAAGAGGGCATAGGCAGAATGATCTGATAAATAGGTGATTATTTAATTACCTTTCATTATAATAAAATAGGCAGGCAAAAAAAAAAGTCATGTTCATGATTGATGTAAAAATGTTCTGCTTGTTTGGTGACAAGAAGATGCAGCTTTTAATACTGGTAATAAACAACATTATAACACCAAATTTTATTTTTCTGTAATTGGACACACGATGTTTTGCTTTACAGAACTCCCGAAGAAGCTGTAAAGCAAACTTTTGAGTGTCCAGTTACAGAAAGATAAATTTGGTGTTATAAGGTTGTTTATTACTAGTATTAAAACGTCTTTTATACACCAGTATGTACTACAAAAAATTAAATAAGGTGTAGCTTGTTGATGGAGATTTTTGTTCCTGACAAGGTATAAAATAAACGTCAGAAAATCTCACGAGAAAGGCAGCTTACAATGGAATGCCTCGTGAAATAGAGGGAATTAGAAATAGTTGATTACCAATTCTACAGTAGGCAGCATAGCTCAAACGTTTAATTGAAATTGCATGCCACCATTTAACAGGCATGTGTAATAGGATAATTGCAATAGTTATCTATTTGAATGAGGAAATCAAGCTTTTCACAGATGTGTTGCTAAGTTAATCATCCCTCAAAAGAAGACGTTAATGCAACTGTACTGTCTATAACAATGAATTCTATCTCTAGTGTTAAGAGCAGCTGTAAGAATGTTGAAATAAATGTTGAAGACTCTCCTCTGTCGGAGATCATTAAAAAAAAAGTGAAATGTCTGTCTGTTGAAGATTGAAAAGGTCAGGGTATGATAACTGTGTAAATATTTGAGGCCAGTGAAAGTTTGTGCAATCTAAGCTGTTGAAATTAAACAAAATGATTTTTTTTTATTCTTTCCATTCATTTAATTGTTGACCAATTAAAGGGCCACTAGAAAGGAATTCTACTTCACCCAAAATGAGGCTAAAAATGCATTAAATGCATTGATATTAACTTCATAAGAGGTAGTTCGGAGGTTCTCTTCGATTATATGATATTAGTACAGTAATTTTGTGTTTTAGAACTCATCGGTATCTTAAATCATTCTACAAGTGCTCTTTATCTTTTATTTACTTTCTTTTAGGTGTAGATTTACAATAGTCGAGCATCTGTTTAGTGCCCACTGCTCACCATGGGGTAGAGGTTTGCAGTAGTGTGACAACCCATAATGTTCCAGGTTGAGAACGGCTAATTTACGTACGACTAACATGCCACACCCGTGTAAATTACTCAAGATGTCACTTTGGAAACGTAAAAGGTGTTGTAGAATTGTAACAGTAACTTGTTGAATGTGTAACAATGATAACACAATCCTTTTCCATCAACTAAACATAATTGTTCAATCTTGGTAATAGTTTCTACTATGAAAAACAGTATGTTTCAAGGGTGTCCCTCAAAATTTCCACTGTGTCCCCTTAATTGTGATACAAGGGGATCCCCCCCCCAATGGCACAGCATTATGTCTGTGGACTTAGGTGCTAGAAACCAGGTTTCAATACCCGGGGTGGGCAGAGCACAGATAGCCCATTGTGTAGCTGTGTGCTTAAACTACAAACAATACAAGGGGACATTGGTTCGTTCCTTAAACTGTAGAACTTACGAACAACATGTGTAAGAAACCATAAAGATAGGTCAGATGTCGATGAAATTGATTCAAAGCCTAGTTACAGTTCTCTTAGAGAAATTTGATGCTCTTGGAACACAGCACTTTATTTACAAAAAATGTCGTAGCAGCAGTCTGTCCCAACGTGTGGGTGCATTTTTTACAGGGGCTACTTACAGCTGTAGTGACTGTTGTTTCTCATGAGAGGAGTTTTTTAAGAGGTGAAAGTAATTAAAGCTTATCTGAAATCATCTGTGTCACAGGGTTGGCTTCACTGAAAACAAGAAACTCGTCAAAGAATTTGTAATGAGCAATAAAAAAATTAATTGTCACACTTTATTAACTATATAAAGACTATTATAATTCCAAAATTTATATATATCTAATTAAGTAAGCCAAATTTTCCCTTTTTATTCCTGATTTATGTATTAAAACAAACTAACAATTAAATACCTTGCTGAGGGTCCAGAATTTTGTCACGAAGGCTCTGCTGGTGGGTTCTCTAAGATTAAAAACTGGGTATATTTATAAAATGAAATTCAAAGTGGAACAGAAAAAAAAAGAACACAATGTGTTAATTTAGAGATACCAATGTAAGATGTAGTAATTTTAACTGTTGCATTGTGAGTGGTATTGTTAACATTTTATTACTTGTGTGAATAGATAAAGTTAAGAAAAAAAATAATCAAAGTAGGTGTTTATACTTATCATTAATGTTTCATTCTTCAGGAAATTATATCACAACCATTGGAGTAGATTTCAAAATTAGGACAATTGAGGTAGACGGAGAGCGAGTAAAGCTCCAGATCTGGGACACTGCGGGACAAGAACGTTTTAGAACCATTACGTCTACGTGAGTATTGTGTATTCGAATATGAAAGTCCAAATAAAAAAGTTAAGCTTATCTTGTTTCTTGTAAATCCTTCCAATTACAGAAGTTATGTTTTAAATGTCGCTTACTGTATGTTATTTTGAAACACCTTATTTGAAAAAAAGACATTGCTTAATTGTGTGAACATGCCTATTACTGTTTCAAACCCTTGTATTATTAGTATGTTTATCACTTACTATAATTTTGGATTCTTATTATATGTAAACGAGACGGTCTCTGATCATCCACATAAAACAAAATTATTTATTTCTGAATCTGTTAAAAATTCTTCCTTCATGATGAAGTTATTAATATTGTGAAATAATTTCTTTGAGCTCTGTTCTTATTGAATGTAACAATATTAAAACTATATGTATGCTTGTATCAGCTACTGGGATAATAAGCTGCTTTGTTTGTAAGCCTTTACAAAAGTTAAACATAAAACGTCAGTTCTGTCACAGGTCTGCTGCTGTGATATGTGTCTTTAAACATTTTAAAACTGGTAAAAAAACCAGAGAGAGAGAGAGAAGAATTTAAACTTTTATTAAGTTTTCAAATCATAATACTGTTTATTGTTCTTTGTCTTATACATTTATAAACAGTGTATTTGATAAAGATAAGTAAAACTGGTAAAAAACCAGAGAGAGAGAGAGAAGAATTTAAACTTTTATTAAGTTTTCAAATCATAATACTGTTTATTGTTCTTTGTCTTATACATTTATAAACAGTGTATTTGATAAAGATAAGACATTTTCTGCGTAGCTTTTTTTATAACGCATTGTTTTGGGACAACGTGTGACCTATTGGTCTATCTCGGCTGTCCCTTCCTCTAAACTAAATGAAAACTATTAACAAATAAACAGAAAAACTTAAAGCCAGCCCTTATCATTCATGTACTTATCAAGTTTTCTTCTAAACTCACTTAAATTTACTGCCTCTACAACATCCAAAGACAGCCCATTCCAAAGGTCAACCACCCTGTTAGAAAAATGAAACTGTCTTAGCTGAAGATGACTCCTACCCTGCCCAAATTTATATGTGTCCCCTAATCCTACTATTCTCACTGTTAAATATGGAAAAAGATGATGCATATTACTGAAAATTCCTTTACAATCTTAAACACCTAATAAGATACCCTTAACTCTTCTTTTTTTAAAAGAAAACAATTTGAGAGATTTTCATCTCCTCGTATGACAACCCCTCTATCTCAGGCACCATTCTAGTAACCCTCCTCTGAACTCTTTCCGACAATTCAATGTCCTTCCTCAGGTAAGGAGCCCAAGATTGAACACACTATTCCAAATGTGGCCTAACCAGCGACCTATACAATGAAATTATGAACTATTTAGACTTGTATTTAATACTTCTGTAGATACAACCTAAAATCCTATTTCCCCTACTACTAGCAACAGCACACTGCTTGGATTGGTTAAGTAGTGATTCTGTGGTAAAATCTTGATGATAAAACTGGTATGAATATATTTGTATTATGTAAGAACACAGTTAGGAAATAAAGAATAGCATATTGCACTTTTAAAAGTGTAATGAAATTAGACGTAGTAGTAGAGATTAAGATGGTTGATTAGAGTTTGCTTTTGTAACGAAACGTAATATTTTTACACACATTTATTTGTTTTATTAAGGTTATGATGACTGGTAACCAATAAGTCTTTTATGTAAAAAAAAAAAAAGGCTGGGTAATTAGTGGAACGTGCTACTCGGTTAATCATTGGGCTCGTTAATTAATTATATTCAACTAATTGATTATTCTCACATAAGACTTGTATCATTGGAATAATTGAAAATAGTAATAATTTTATAAATTTATTCATAATTTTGAGCCCTCCTTGGCACAGCGGTATGTCTGTGGACTTACAACGCTAGAAACCGGGTTTCGATACTCGTGGTGGGCAGAGCACGGATAGCCCATTGTGTAGCTTTGTGCTTAACTTAAAACAAACAAACATAATTTTGATCAGTTTGATATAGTTGATGCTCATAGGTAATTGAGTTAATCACTCAGCCGTACTCGTGATGTATGTATATTTACTTTCCATACCGTTTTTAATTGAATTCGTTTATTTTTTTAGCACTTTAGTATGACAAGACTGTTGAATTAATTACAAAGTTTGAGTAATATAAACTGAGATCCTCCCAACTTAGAATATAACATTAATTAGTTAAATATATATTTTGTTAAATAGTTTAATGTATACATTTTTTTTTATGCTGCTCTGTTTGTCATCATAGTTCGTTAGATATGACACTACATTTTACTCCCCTATACGTTTTGGTAAAACAGATCTAAAGTTTTTTTTCTAAAGTTGGAAAGAAGACTGAAACAGTTTAATGTTTATTCAGTGATAGTTAATACTTTTAAGATTCTTTGAAATGAATTTTAATATGGTATAAATATAATTTTTATTAGCAACTGTGTTAGTATCGTTTATAATTATTCATAAATCCATAAAATTTTCTCAACAAATTTTGTCATGATTTCTCTTCAAAAAAATTCTTCTTTTGCTACACCTAACGAATTTTATTTACATTGAATATTTTGAGTGAAATTGTCCAAAATCCCTAAAAGATTTAATTTCATAACAACTGTTCCAGATATTATCGAGGGACCCACGGAGTTATAGTTGTTTATGACGTTACAAATGGAGAGTCGTTTGCTAACGTAAAAAGGTGGCTGCATGAAATAGATCAAAACTGTGATGTCGTCAACAGAATATTAGGTAAGTGGTCCAGTATTTCTAAGGTACTAATTGAAGATGTCTTAAAACTGAAGTATGTCAACTTTTCATGTGGAGTTCATTGTTTTTTTATACTTTGTTTTAGATATAATGGAAGTTTTATGTGTTCATTATCAGACATGGGTAATGAACTAGTCACGATTTTCAACAAATGTTCCTTAAGAATTACAACTGTTAAGAAATATATAAATTCTGTGGTAAGAAATTAAAATAAATAAAGTTTCTTTATTACATCAGTTGTTACTCAACCTCATTCTAATCTTATTAGATACATAGTAGACATTTCTCATCTTTCCATAAGCAGTGATGTTTATTGGTTATTACATCAGATGTTAGTCAACCTCATTCTAATCTTATTAGATACATAGTAGACATTTCTCATCTTTCCATAAGCAGTGATGTTTATTGGTTGTTACATCAGATGTTAGTCAACCTCATTCTTATCTTATTAGATACATAGCAGACATTTCTCATCTTTCCATAAGCAGTGATGTTTATTGGTTGTTACATCAGATGTTAGTCAACCTCATTCTTATCTTATTAGATACATAGCAGACATTTCTCAT
>NW_013666807.1:224646-227284 GCF_000517525.1 Limulus polyphemus
AAATTCATCCAATACAAGTTAAGTAAAATTGAATTCTAATCTTTCTTGTTACATACAGTAGATAAGGATTTCGGCACTTGCCATCATGCCATCTTATTCAAATTGTTTGTGTACAAACATTATTTTTGTTATATTCTAAAGTTTCAGTATTGCTAAAGAAACAAAGTCAGAGTGGATTTTTTTAGAATTATTAAAGACTTTATGATTGAGAATTATGGGTTAGCAGTGCCCTATATAATCTTTTTAGAAATCTCGGAGTCACCCAAATCCAAAAGTTCCCAGGTACGGCCCATAAAGTTTGTAGTAACTGCCTTATTGTTCGTAGTGTTGGTAATTATTTGAAAGTTGAATTAATCTTTTTATTTATTCAAAACACATTTTTGTGATTGGAAAGTGGTGTGCATTGATTTCAGATTGAAAATGGCTATTTAAATGTTAATTTAACTTAATTTTTATTCTCATATTTGCAACTGTTAACTGACCTTTGTAGTTGGCAACAAGAACGATGACCCTGACAATAAGGTTGTGTTAAAAGAAGATGCTCAGAGGTTTACAGACCACATGGGAATCATGCTGTTTGAAACAAGTGCTAAGGACAATATCAATGTTGAAGAAGTAAGGACTTGAATTGTACCGAGAGTTGAACATTATAAACAAGTTCACATCTAGTCTATGTGTGAAAAAAAAAAATTTTGAATTATCAACTTATTAGCTTCGGACTGATTTTATGAGTATTTTCTTACCGAAAACGTTTTCATGATGTTTTCAAAGTACAAAATTTATTTACATAGTAAAAGTTCATATTATAATGAACACAATTGATAAAAATAAGTAACTCTTGCATCCAAAATGTACTATAATTTTGCATAATTTCTTTTTAACGTGCAGTTGATATTCTTCATTATTAAACTAATACGTAATAAAATTATATTATCAGAAAACCTAAACATTTGAAATGAAAACTTTGATTTTCAAATTACTCTTGTGTGAATACATTTTGTGCTGATGTTTAGCAATGAAATTTAAAAAATGTCTAGTTATGATGTTAATTATATTAATCATGAGAAGTTTCCTGTGTTGTGTAACATTATTGTACCTTGAAGGATTATAAATAAACATTTGACTAAAATTTTAATAGGTACACTACTGTTATTTATTGAATATATTGTGTAAAAGTAAAATAAAGATATTGTAGGCCTATAATAAATTTTTGACTCTTATTGTATTCCTGAGTCACTGCTAATGTTGTAAAGCTTGTTTTCAGGTCTAGAATTATCAAAAAAGTCACAGATCAGGTACCAGATGTACATCACAACACTTGTCAGTATGTCAAGTCACAGACCAGGTACAAAATGTACATCACAACACTTGTCAGTATGTCAAGTCACAGACCAGGTACAAAATGTACATCACAACACTTGTCAGTATGTCAAGTCACAAACCAGGTACAAAATGTACATCACAACACTTGTCAGTATGTCAAGTCAGACCAGGTACAAAATGTACATCACAACACTTGTCAGTATGTCAAGTCACAGACCAGGTACAATATGCCATTCAAATTAGTGAATTCTCATTTGATGTTTCAGATGTTCAATGCCATCACGAAGATGGTTTTAAAGACAAAAAAAGAACAGAAAGAACGTCAACAGCAGAATAAAGAAACTACTGTTAAACTTCAACGAGGAACACAACGAGGGAAGAAAAAATGTTGTTAATAATATTTTATTAAAGGTGAGTATTGAAGAAAACGTGCCTTACGGGTACTAAGATAATTTTATCTTTCATTTCAGAAATAGTGATGGAGTCTTTGGACCCCATCAGCTTTTTAAACAATTTTTCTACATTATTTTAGCACCAAATTGCTTATGGGTTCATGACTTTTTGAGTTTCGGAGGTTCCTACTATGATATAAGTAGCACAAAATAATTTTAAAAATACCATCAATATTGCATTAAACCCCATTAATTATTGCTGGGGCTTGCTACGTAATTTATAATGAATAATTTTACCCTATTTTTTTTGGTCAGATATTTACATTTAATGTTGTAACAGACATAAATAAAAAGTTATTAGGTGTAACGTAATACATGGTTCCCACTGATAGTGAACAGAACAAATGATGAGTAGTTGCCGAGCAGAAGGTAACCAAAGAGCTTAGTTGTATGAGTGATGTTTTAATTACAAAGTAATGCTTTTAAGATTTTTTTAAAACATTTGATGGACTGGACAAAATTATGTCAGAACTACATAACTTTAATTTTTTTTTACAAAACCTTTCTACTGATTTAGTTATTATGATATAGCTCATTGTGATGTCAGATGATTAATAGGATTAAAAATGTCCATTTGATGTCAAGTGATTAACAGGATTAAAAATGTGTGTTTGATGTCAAGTGATTAACAGGATTTAAAATGTCCGTTTGATGTCAAATGATTAACGGGATTAAAAATGTGCATACGATGTCAAATGAGTAACAGGATTAAAAATGTGCATTTGATGTCAAATGATTAACAGGATTAAAAATGTGCATTTGATGTCAAATGATTAATGGGATTAAAAATGTCCATTTGATGTCAAGTGATTAACGGGATTAAAAATGTCCATTTGATGTCAAGTGATTAACGGGATTAAAAA
>NW_013666807.1:228180-231567 GCF_000517525.1 Limulus polyphemus
AAAATGTCCGTTTGATGTCAAGTGATTAACGGGATTAAAAATGTCCGTTTGATGTCAAGTGATTAACGGGATTAAAAATGTCCGTTTGATGTCAAATGATTAATGGGATTAAAAATGTGCATTTGATGTCAAATGATTAACAGGATTAAAAATGTCTGTTTGATGTCAAATGATTAACGGGATTAAAAATGTCAGTTTGATGTCAAATGATTAACGGGATTAAAAATGTCCATTTGATGTCAAGTGATTAATGGGAATAAAACTTGCAGTTGATACCAATCAACAGTGGATTCAAAAATGTCAGTTTACAACAAAATTTGAAGATTTATTAAGCATTTGCTACATTTATGAAATTTTTTTACAAAATGTATTGATTTTTCATTCTTCGACATTTGTCTACTGAATTTTCATTTGTATTTTATGCATTCAAAAACTTGTTTAATATGCATGTTCATTGAATTAATATCTTTACGTACCAGATTAAAAATCACTTTTTTTTTTTATATATATATACATAAAGAATTTTGATGTGTTTGTTTTTAATAACTAAAATAGATTTTAACTAGTAACCTTATTTATTTGTTTTCAGGATAACAGAAGAAAAATAAAACTATCATTTGATGAAACCTAAAATAACCTTTGAACTGCATGGAGTTGGTTGAATGAGTGGAAAGTGTATCTGTTTACAGGAACTTGAGGGAGGAAAAAACAAAACAAAGCACATTGCTCATGTCTCCAAGGGAAATACTGAGTGTGTTTGAGTGGTCAAGTAACTTTTGTTTCTTGTTTAAGCCCATTAAATTGACAGGGATATAGCCAGCAGTACAGTGTGTGTGTGTGTGTAGGGGGGGTCTTTTTCCAAAGACATGTGCACCTTTTCTTCTACACAAATAACTTAAGTGACTTACATAAGAGTCACGTGTTTATTTAAAAATCAAAAAGTAGTGGACCTTTTATAATATTATGGTGGTCATCGGACTCCCCCCTCCCCAGGCTATGCCTCTGTAATACTGCAGGACAATAAGACCAAGTCTGTTGAATCATTTGGTTTACATTCTTAATG
This sequence comes from Limulus polyphemus, assembly GCF_000517525.1. Classification (NCBI taxonomy): domain Eukaryota; kingdom Metazoa; phylum Arthropoda; class Merostomata; order Xiphosura; family Limulidae; genus Limulus; species Limulus polyphemus. The sequence goes on from NW_013666807.1 coordinate 229,244, forward strand.
CACTAACTACTGTAGATGGTCAAACAGACAACCTTTTTCACTTTGTTCAGCCAAACACTTCAGCAGTGTAGTGTGTGTCCAGTTCAATCGTGGTCAGCACTTAGGTTTAACAACCTAGGGGTGGTCTGAAATTAAAGATATTTCGATATAGTGTATGTTTATACTTATACAGATTTTTAAACATCTCCCATTCAAAGAGGCAGACCAGTGAGTGTATTTATTTACCCTCATTTAGTCCAGGAGATTTGGTGAAGCGAGGTACCTATACACATCAAGTAACTCTTCCTGTAATATTGAATCTTTTGTATGTGTTATTTTGTGCTAATTTTGAGATTCAAGTAGTATTTTTGTTTTTAATGTACAACTTGCGTGTTTGTTTAGTATGTTTTATTCCTTTGGTTTAACACAGAATCATAATTTATGGATGAATTGATAGCAGCAATTTGTCTAAAGAAATAACTAATTATTTTTAGTTATATAAAAAAACAAAAATTCTTAGATTGTCTTTGTACTTTAGTTCTGCCACTTCTGTAAAATGTTGTAAAAAAACTTAGAAATGTTACTGTTGAGTTTTCAGGTAATGTTCTGTGCTTGAATCATAGCCGCAAAAAAATCATGATTTTGAAGTGTACTGTACTGGAAAATTATGGTTAAAACAAGTATTTGTTTACTCTAAATAAAAATGTTGCATACTGAAACATACACAGCTGATGTTTTTATGTGATGCCGGGTTTTTCTTTTTTTCTATGACCCTCATATTGTTTGAACTTTGCATGGTATATTTTGTGATCAAACTAATTTTATTAAAGTTATAATTAATCATTTACATATCCAGTGTAGGGGGGGGGGGCTGAAGTTATGTTTAACTAGTTGCTAGAATACAAGTAAAGAAGTTTGTTAATATAAGTTTTAGAGTATAAACATTAAGGTTGTTTATACAAATTGTTTTTTTTTTATGATTACCACCCATGTAAGCCTTTAACTAATGTTATAGAATATTTGTTCAGTTCTATTAGGTGCTTAATGTGAAGATTTTTCCAGTGTTTTTGAAGACAATCTTCAAATCCTGTTAAATGCTTTGTGAGAATCAGAGATTTTCACTGTTTGTTTGTTTTTTACTTTGACTTTGGTTACTACCTCTTGTAATATTTAACAGCCAGTTTGTGAGTCAGGGAGATGTATTTGGTGGTTAATTTCCAAACAAAGCTTTACAGTACTATCTTTTTTTTAAATTATGAATAAATTTAAACTCTTTATGATGTGTAGAATCTGAATTGCCCATCAGCATGATTGAATTCACACTAGTTTTCAGGTGATGAGGGAGTAAAACCCATACCCAATCCACATTCTCACACAGAACATGGTAGTGACTGCACTTATTGGGCATTACAAGATCTGGTTTCTCAGTAATAGAAAGCTGTTTTCTCCATGGTTTTCATGAGTTCTATTCAGTCTCATTAGCTCAAACACTGGGTATTAACAGAAATGGATAAAAGTAAGAGTCACCAAAGTACAGTTTTTGTAAGAATTGAAAAGAGCCATTCTTTCGAGGATCTTTCTTATGTTAAAAATAAAAATGTGACAGAATGAATTATAATAATACTGAAAAAGAAATATTGTTTTAACTATTATTTTTCACTACCATGTTTTTAGATGAGTAATTCTCCAAGCATTGGTTTATTTTTAAGATACACGTGGTTTTGTATAACTATTATTATTTTATTTATTGCTTGTCATGATTTGTTTTAAGAGATAAATGTCTGAAATGTTTCACAGATAATTATCTTCTCAGATTGTAAGAAGTAAAATAATAATTTGTTCATTTATTTCCAACATTTGTGAATAATATGCATCAATTATGATCTTTTTTTATTGATTATAAAATTATTGATCTTATTGATTAGCTATTTTCATGAATGCTTACTTAATATCATACTTTTCGAGGCTATTTTTTTTGTGTCCCAAATATGTGCCTGTGACAGTGTTCTAGAAGGCATGGCAGTGAGAGTTGATGATTTATTTTAGCCAGTGAAAGAGTTGATGACTTATTTTAGCCAGTGAAAGAGTTGATGATTTGTTTTAGCCAGTGAAAGAGTTAATGACTTGTTTTAGCCAGTGAAAGAGTTAATGACTTATTTTAGCCAGTGAAAGAGTTAATGACTTATTTTAGCCAGTGAAAGAGTTAATGACTTGTTTTAGCCAGTGAAAGAGTTAATGACTTTGTTTTAGCCAGTGAGAGAGTTAATGTACTTTGTTTACGCCTAGTAGAAAGTAGTTAATGTACTTTAGTTTTAGCCTAGTAGAAAGAGTTAATGATTTGTTTA
>NW_013666807.1:232567-248061 GCF_000517525.1 Limulus polyphemus
TTAGTCCAGTGAGAGTAGTTAATGACTTTGTTTTAGCCAGTGAAAGAGTTAATGACTTATTTTAGCCAGTGAAAGAGTTAATGATTTGTTTTAGCCATTGAAAGAGTTAATGACTTGTTTTAGCCAGTGAAAGAGTTAATGATTTGTTTTAGCCATTGAAAGAGTTAATGACTTGTTTTAGCCAGTGAAAGAGTTAATGACTTGTTTTAGCCAGTGAAAGAGTTAATGATTTGTTTTAGCCAGTGAAAGAGTTAATGACTTATTTTAGCCAGTGAAAGAGTTAATGATTTGTTTTAGCCAGTGAAAGAGATACAGAATCATTATTTATGGATAACAACTGCTTGGGAATTTTCATCATAAACAGTATTTCATTCACTATGCCGACACCTTTTGTGTGGTGAGACTGCATGTTGGTTGTTAATAGTATGACAGACTGGCCAGTGCTGTAGCACATTTATCACCAGTGTAAAAAAAAAAACTCCTAGGTAATTTCTGTCTATAAGCATGTTTTTTCTGTTCTAATAAGACTTAGTGAACGTTTTTTTTTTCAATCATTGATGTATTCTTCATTATTTTTACTGATTGTTTAGAAAAATCAGATCAGTATATTTTAACATGTGCTGCTGATCCTACTCTAAATGTAAAGTACTGTCGTGACTGTGAAGTTTCTTGTAGGTTGAAACATAAAAAAAAAAATGAGGGTTGTTACGACAGACAGTAGATGTTGTATTAACCGATCACAAAAGCTTCACCTCAAGTTTGTTTGACAAAAGTAAATTTGTCTTGCTATTGTAATGACATCAGTATGATGTTTTGATTTTTCAGTAAAAGTCCAAAAAAAAGATGTATTTTGTAAATAAAACCAAGTTTTAATTTTAAAAAGTAAACGTGTGTTAAATATGGTAAATAAGTCCCTTGCAATTAACATGAAAATAAGTAGTATAATACAGGGCATTTTCCCCCCACCTAGAATATTTACAACTAGAACCAGTTATATATGAACAGCATGTGGAACGTTTACATAAAATGTTTTTCACTTTGTGTCTTGTATCCAGATCATAGTTATTGAACTATCTTATGTAAAACAAAAGCTTATGTTGGCATTAAGTACAGGGGTATCTTTCAACCTTATTTGGAAAGAAGACTTTATCTCTTTTTACCTCCTTTGATTTCAACATGGTGTATGAAATTTGTACTGTACTAGCTTTGACTTTTTTTTGTGTGAGTTGACTACTAGATGTAATATTTTAGGCCTTTTCTCTAATTATAATACATTAATTCATCGTGTCTTACTTTATCTTAGTCGTATGGTGGTTTTGAAATATATTTTCAACATCCATTTTTTTTTCTCTCCATAACTCTTAAAATGAAAATAAGTACTTTCGGTGTTTAAAAGTGTATTATTTTGGAACGTGTTTGATGTATCATGCACATCATCCTTTACTTTTTTTCTTAAAAATTTCAAGGTTATTTTTCTTCACGAAATGTTCTTTTTTTACAAGGATGCTTTTAAGTCAGTTTCATGTACAACTTCAGATGCTGAAAGTTGGAAAAAAAAAAGGATCGTATGTTTTTTTTTCATAACTAGTTGAAGCTCTTTTAGCCACGGGAACATTTTAAAGTGATGGTCAATCTCACTGTTCGTCGTAGTTTGTAAATAATAGCCCAAGAGGAGGAGTTGGGTGGTGTTGACTAGCCCCATTCCCCCCTGGTATATCAATTCGAAATTAGAGTCCTTAGTTGTAGGCTTGAAAATATAATCTTTGCATTTTGATTCAACTTGTTTATGTACTTTTTTAACGATCCCTATTCCCCTTTTTAAATATATTGTTATAATAATACTCAGTTTTTGCCTGTCCAGAAAATGCGCGACTACGTTACTATCTGAATGCACACGCAGTTACCGGATGCAAACAAAACGCTATTGTAAATTTACTTTACAATTTGTACAACATATTAAAAGATTAGCATAGTTTTAAAAAAAAGGTATAACGGTAGGTCGTAGAATAACATTATAAGTTTATCTATTGATAGTATTAAGTACGGTAAAGCTTAGCCCTAATTAAACTAAAGCAAAAAACGTACACGTTACAAAATTATTCACTTATTGTAAATTTATATTTATCGAATATAGGCCATACTTAAATAAAGAGACTTTACTAAAGTTAGGCCTAAGACAAATAGACATGCAGATTTCGGTGTCTGCAATTAAAATTATTTTGTATTATTCTACAAATCCTCTATTTAAAGAAGTAATGTTATAACATAGATACTAATTTGGCCGCAAATGTTTTGCGGGGCTCTGCTATTGCTAGTCACATAATATTACTGACCATTCATAATCTCTCAATCGAATGTTTACCATGGTATTAAGCTTACTTCACATTTTAATGCGTTTTTTGAAATTAAAATTACCTTAAAATTATTTAATTAGCTTAAACTGCTAAAATAAAGCACATACGTTTAGGACATGAGGAATGTTTTATTTTTATTGCTTAGGCACATTTCTTTATGCTTATTTGAAATGAAGTCTGAAAAAAAAAACTTTGTATATAAGAGCAGTTAGATATAATTTCACCTCACAGATGTCCATAACTTCAACCATCTCCATGTTTGTAAATCCAATGATGAATGTAGGCCTAAGCACGAAAGTTGACACCCATAAACTTTTAAAGTATTTGAGTATTACAGGTTTTATCTTTATACTTATTAAGCATTGATTTAAACTTGAAACTAAAAAATAAATAAAAAATGTGAAGGACATATTTTGTTATTCCAACGTTCATTTGTTTTAACGAGCCCTCAAGCGTATCAAAATTCATGCATTAACGTAACTCGACGAATAAGATCACAAGTATAACAGGCACAGAAACAACCTAACGAGACAATGTCAACTCTTCATCAAGTAACATTTCAGCAGGCAAACACAGTAACCACATTGTAAACATTTTCAACTCATCACCAACTGGTCAAAATAATAGGACAAAGAGAAAAATGATACATAAATAAAGTTCATTATTATATTATAACGCATGAACAGTATTATTCTTCGTTATAAAATAATACGTCAACGTAAATCCCTCAAATTCTTATATAATCCTGGTTTGGTGGCTAAACCTAAATATATTTGATGGAATAAAATAAGGGAATCTCAACTCAAATGTCTTAAAACGTTATACGCTGCAGTAAACCATTCTTAATACAAAATAAACGAAAATATTTATATATTCTTGGTAACTAATTTTTCAAGATAAATTTACAAATTAAAATGTGTTAATAAGCAGGTTTCATGCTTTTAAAAGGTAATAAGTCGTCATGAGCACTAGAAAGAAAAACTTCCCATCGTTCCCTTGATTATCGGACGAGCTGCTCTCGCCAATAGCGAGTGAAATATATACCCCCCCCCCCCCTTGACAGTTGAATGTTGCTGATTACTTTGGCTTTAACGTCGACTTTAGTTAAACCCGATTCATTATTTTCAGTACATCGTAACATTTAGTATTTCTCCCTCAAAACTTGGCAAATTACGTTAAAACAGTTTCTCGCCGCAGCGCCCCCTTCAGGAAACAATGAGCGCTCATTCCCCGTTTTAATAAATTTGTAGACTATTAAAATATTTTACTAAAATTAAAATTGTAAGGCAATAATAGTCAATTCTTATGGTTTAATTTTTAAAAATGTTACTTTGAAACCCTCAAAACTTTTCTGTCAGCCTCCTCAAAGTTTATTGCCTATTGAAATTTAACAATGCCTACTAGGGGGCGGTATCGCCTAGGTTGGGAAACTGCATTAAAACTTATCAATAGCATTGCAAAAAATAACATTTCCCCCTTAAACTTGGCAACTTACAATAAAACTTGAGCTCAGTGGTGAGCTTGAGGGCTTATAAAGCTAAAATTCATGAATCGATTTATTTTACTTTTGTTTTAAAATTCCACTTACTGTTTAAGTAAACGTTGTTAATCAATGAAATCGAAACAATATTTTAAAAATAAACTATTTATATTTCTAAAATATTGGTTATACAAACGTGTTGGAACATTAGTTATGTACCAGATACCGGGTTCAATTGTATCTTAACTTTGTATTATTAGGAAAATCCGGACACATCATGATTTATGAAAAGAAAGATTGTCTCAGTAAATCAACTTTATAAATATTATTACAGTAGTGGTAGTTGACATCCATTCCAAAAACAAGTAGAAACCCAAGGCATAACACATATATATGAGCGTCTCATCTCTTTCTAGTAGTGCCCTCTTTTAAAACTATTATGTACTACGAAAAAACGAAAGGGAGCTTTTAAGTTTGACAAGACACTCACTATATGATCTGAAAAAATTTGATGATTGCGGACATCACGCCTTTTCTGTAATGAAGAAAAATGTGGTGTTGATACATATATTATCAATCTATAATCTGTATATTAATCATCTATAAACGAGCTTTTCTTTATCAGATACATGTAAGTCATTTATTTGTATCAATTTCTAATGACATATCGAAGTGAACATAGTTTATAAATGCTCGCAACTAATAAAACTAACAACAAAAACTAGGAGTTGAGGGACATTTGAACTGTTTGCACAAATCAAGTACGCTGTCAGTTATCCCACTCGGCGCCCTCGTGAGGCCGCGGGTTAAGTAAGCCTCGTTATTAAATAGAAGAGTCTAGGAGGAAGAGCATTCAGCTGGAATGGTTCGACAATCACGTCAACTTAAGCGGTGAGTTCAAGGAAAATATGCCGGGATTTTACTTTAAATTTCGCGACTCCGTCAAACAAAGGCTTTCCTGTCCTCTGTGCCGTCTTCCCATGAAAGATCCTATTAAAATTATCACATGCGGACATCGCTTTTGTGACACATGCTTGCAGGAATATCTTAGGTAAGCCGACTGTTCAAGTTATTTTTAATAGAATATAGTGACTTATGAAGAAATTTCAATTCATATAAACGTACCGTCACATATAGATTACTTCATTTTTTCTTCAATGTATAGCGAGAAAAAAACTGAATTAAGATTTCTAATTTTTTTATTATGTAAATAAATTACTAATAATATATGTTAGATGTACGTACGAAGAGAGAGATTTATACATTCAACGTAATCAGACTAGGCATTTATAATTTTAGCCCATGATTATATCGAGGTTCCCAAATCTCTTTCAAAATCCCTTCATTCCATCGAAGCCCCCAGTGGCACAGCGGCATGTCTGCGGGATTACAACGCTAAAAACCGAGTTTCGATACCCGTGGTGGGCAGAGCACGGATAACCAATTGTGTAGCTTTGTGCTTAACTTCAAACAAACATAAGGAAGCTAAACTAAACTAATACAGTTACAATCTTTGAAATACATGTGTCAGTTATAAAATCTAAAAAACTACAACAATAGACTATAGTGCTTAATATATCTAAAAACCTTATGTAGTCATACAGATACTCAGTGCAGTGGCGTAGTGGTAAAAAGAAATTGTGCCGGAGCGCCATCTAAATCCTAATCAATTTACCAAATATAGGCTGCATTTTAGGCATTTACTTTGTTTATGATCACCAGACACTTAAAAATTAAGTTTGAATAACCTACTGACATATCTGAGTCATAAAAATACAACTTATATATTATCTGTAGTTCATATAGCATCTCCAAATCAAAAAATATTATTCATATAATATTTTATTTTCTAAGTCAGAAAAAAAAAAAAAGGTAACGGAAAGGCGCTTCCAACCTCACAGGCCTCACTATACATCAGTAATGTTGTGTGATTCAAAGACTTTGATTAAAAAGTCTTTTTGAATCACAAGTATATTAGCTCACTTAGAAGATAGATTTACGTATCTTAAACTTTAAGAGAAAACCTTTGAAGCTTTATGCTATCTGGTACAGATGTATCTCACTTGTGATGTAAACTTCGAAACCTGGTAGGCCTACATATGTACGTTGAAGAGACAGAATGTGCCAAGAAAAAGTCACAGTTAAAATACACCCTTAGGCAAGTAGGTGGTCTTCCAACTCATACAACTGGGATATTGTTTCTTTCCCATATAGTCTGCCTTTTTAATTTTTTGTTCTTTCCATTTCCTGCTGCTTTCAGTTTTAATACCCGGATGTTTTATTTCTGGGTGTTTTCTCAACAAAAATGAATCACCCAAGCCTAAAAAATGTATAATTATGTCTTTCTACGTAAATATATAATTCAGTTCTGTTTTAACGCCCAAACTTGTGAATATTTGTAATGAAATAACAACGTTTTTTTTTGTTAGGAACTAGTAATTTCTGCATAAAACTTTAGTTAAATTAATTAAATACCGCAAAGAAAATTGGAGATTTAACATAAAATATTACGTTTTAATTTTCCGTATGTGAAATAATATTTAGAAACCCGGATTCTAGCGTTGTAAGTTGTAAAAAATAAGAATGTTTTTTAGGGTTCATACCGTAACTTGCAAGTTCTAATATTGCACATATAATAGATCTCAGAAAAACTTTTGTCTTCCCTCATCCACCATTCCACCAACCGACGAGTTCTGGTACTAAATGGTTCTTGGGCAGTGATTTATGAGGGACAAAGGATAGGTCTGAAATGCTATTTTTACAAACCCTTGATTTGGAATTCGAAATAGAAAAATTAAATATAATATGTAAAAAAAATTACACTTTACATAATCTTTATTACGGATTCTAGGTTTTACTGGTTTCTAAAGTTTCGCTAGATTATGGTATTTAAATCGCAGTTTTTGAGAAGTTAAAAACATATATCAAGGCCCGGCATGGCCAGGTGGTTAGGTCGCTCGACTCGCAATCTGCGGGTCGCGGGTTCGAATCCTCGTCCCACCAAACATGCTCGCCCTTTCAGCCGTGGGGGCGTTATAATGTTACGGTCAATCCCACTATTCGTTGGTAAAAAAGGAGCCCAAGAGTTGGCGGTGGGTGGTGATGACTAGCTGCCTTCCCTCTAGTCTTACACTGCTAAATTCGGGACGGCTCGCGCAGATAGCCCTCGTGTAGCTTTGCGCGAAATTCAAAACAAACAAACATAAATCAGATGACAAGTACATAAATATTTAGGTTATGTTATTAAGACTAGGTCTAGGAATATTGGGTACCAAATAGGTTAGGCCAAAACAGTAGCATCATTTTTTAGCGAAACATTGGAAACCAGTATTCTTAAAATTTTTGATAACTGTCATAAAATATAAAAACAGTCTTGAAATTTGTGATAACAGTCATATAAAATATAAAACAGTCTTGAAATTTGTGATGCATTAATTAATTCAGATAAACTTTTGTCTTTCATTGTTCAGCCTAGTTCACGAGTTCTGGAATTGCACGAAAGGCCTCCTGGGCAGTTTGGTTTGTTCTGAATTTCGCGCAATCTGCGCTGGCTGTCTCTAATTTAGAGGAAAAGCAGCAAGTCAACAATACCCATCGAAAACTTTTACTAACGAATAGTGGGATTAACCGTCACATATAATGCCCCCATGGCTCAAAGGGCAATCACGTCCGGTGATAGGGATTCAAACCCGCGACTTGCAGAATGCGAATCGAGCGCGCTCTAACCACCTGACAAAAAATACGTTCCCCAGGTGAGGCTCGAACTCACAACCCCGGCATTTCTCACCAATACTGCCTTATAAGTACCGTGCGCTAACCAATTGCGCCACTGGGGATTCTGGTTAGCGATTTTAGGGAAACAAACATGGATTTGAAACGTTTTTTTACATGATTCTGATTTGGAACCAGCAATGAATAAACTAAGAAGGTTTTTATTTTGAGGAGGACGACATTTGCAGTTTACGTGTTTTTTTATTACAAAGTATATAAACTTATTGATATTTATCAAGTGTGGGTACGTTTATTTTCTTACCATACGAACGTAAACATTTGCCAAAATATCTCTCTGGCTTGGAAACAGATCTTAGCGTGATTTAAAATATAACCTAGCAATACGTTTTGTACGAATTAGTTTAGACACAGTTACCGTACAAAGTGCCGGCGATCAGTCCTAGTTCAGCACATTACTTAGTTGAAGATATTATCCGAAAAGTAAGTTAACGAATTATACAAACATTTAAAGTATAAATTACAGGTAAGTAGTTTTACGTTTCTTTTACACCGATATCCATTCTTAGAAATCTACAAACAATTTTTTACATTGTTCATTGCTCAAGTGGCTACTTCAGTTTTTATTATTATTTTATAGATTTAATAATATTTACGGTCTAGATGTGATCGACGTAATTTCGAACACATTTGTACCTTACAATGTTGTTATATGAATTTCCTACACGTCACATTACACCACTACAACAGTATTATATTTTATTACCTTTGATAACTAACCCTTATATAATTTCTTTTTTTTTTTAGATTGCACCACTCTTGTTTTTTTTTTTTAATATTTTGCTAATCATTTGCGATTTAATTTTATATTTGGGCATATAAAAAAAGATTAATTTAATTATATCGAGCTATTAAAGCCCAAATTTCTCAGCGGATACAAAGCGATATGGTGAAACTGTGAACGTAGTTTTGAAGTTTAAATGTAACATGGTATAGACCTTTGGGCATGTGATTAGGGTTTTGCAAATGTTTGACCTCTTTATTCAGATAAGCCGCACTGAATTTTTCATAAGTATTTATGCGAGTATACTTTAGACTTCAGTCATCCTCGTTGCAAACGTTTTATTCCTAACGACGTGGAATGAGTTAATTATTTAATATGAAGACAAATACCCTTGCACAGCTCTTAGAAATACAAATTACGACATCCTGTAAAGTAGCCCTAACATATGATATTTTGGAATAAATTATTTTAATTAGCGTTTATATAATTATCTTGTTTTAAATCGTGCATGATGTAACAAAAATCAGTAACTTACGCAAAATTTTGCCCTTGTTTTACCGACTAACCGCAACATTATTCATAAATGTAGAGAAATGTATGTCAATTCCATTTTTAACATTCGTAATAATATAAATAATAATTACTAAATTATGATTTTCTTATAATAATTATAATTACCGCATATATGAATAGCGTTTCAGATAAACTTTTGTCTCTGATTGTTCAGCCTACTCGCGAGTTCTGGAATTGTACGAAAGGCCTCCTGGGTAGTTAGGTTTGTTCTGAATTTCGAGCAAAGTTACTTGAGGGCTATCTAAGTTAGCAGTGATAGGCTAGAGGAAAAGCTAGTCAACAACCGTCACATTATAACGCCCCCACGGTGATGTTCAGTGATAGGGATTCAAACCTGCGACACGCAGAATGCGAATCGAGCGCGCTCTAACCACCAGGACATGCCTGACAAAAATACGTTCCCCAGGTGAGGCTCGAACTCACAACCCCGGCATTTCTCACCAATACTGCCTTATAAGTACCGTGCGCTAACCAATTGCGCCACTGGGGATGCTGGTTAGTGAGTTGAAACGTTTTTTTACATGATTCTGATTTGGAACCAGCAATGAATAAACTAAGAGGGGTTTTTATTTTGAGGGGGACGACATTTGCAGTTTCCATAAACTATGGCAATTCCATGTTTTCAATTCCATTTGTAATAATATAAATAATAATTACTAAATTAAGATTTTCTTATAATAATTACAATTTGGGCATCCATGGTGCAAGAAAAACACGCAGGTTCAAGAAGTCTTGACAGAAATGAATAAAAAAAACCTATAATTTTAGGTATGGGAAATCAACTGAATTGAAACTGCACAAATGAAACTACACTCTCTGGGGAAATAGGGAAATACCCATATTAAACCCAATACAGTCATTTGTAAAATTGTACATAAATTTGGTTTTAATCGCAACCATATCGTGTGTGTTATACATTTGTTGACTTAGATTAAGATGAGTCTTTATTTGTACAGTGTTTGATTATTATCATTATTATTTTCTTATTTGTTAAGCACAAAGATAAGACAATCTGTCCGTCGCGGGAATCGAAACCAAACTTTTAGCGTTATAAGCCCTCAGACTTATTTCTGAGTCACCAGGGTATAGTATGTAATTAATTATTAATATTTGTTTGATGTGGAATGTAACACGCAGGGCTGAAAAAGCGAGCATATTCGGTGACGGATTCGAACCTGCAGGTTGCAAGTTGAGTGCCCTAACCACCAAGCCATTCCATGCCCTGTAATATTTGTACTGTAGTTCAATAATCAAAACCCCCCAGTAGCACAGCGGTATGTCTGCTGACTTACAACGCTAGGATCCGGGTTTCGATACCCGTGGCGGGCAGAGAACACAGATAGCCCATTGTGTAGCTTTGTGCTTAATTAGAAACAAACAAACAAAAAAACAACCAATAATCAAAATTCATGTCTTATTTTTTTCTTTGCACTTTTACCGTTGAGTTATATTGAGCTCATCTTCTGGTTAAAAGTTAACTTTCTTAGTTTAATGGAAATATTTTATCATTCTAAGTTGGAATAATTCCCAGTAATATAGAATGACGCAGAAGAAACTAAAGTTAGGCCTACCAGAGTTAGGCCTACCATCACATTCGTTTTAACAGTGGTTTTTAATACATATCTTGGTTGTACGTCGGTAACGTGAACTCAAATACCACTAGCGAGGAATTCAATGAATGTTCTTTTTATTTAAAGTTATTTTAACCTCTGTTTTAGAGACATATTTTAGCTGAATTTTTTTAAAGTTTCACTCCTTTAATTAAAAGAAAATATTTAAAACCCTGTTACACACGAACTTAGATTGTAGAATATGAGACGGAATAATATGTTTGTAGTTAAGCACAAAGCTAAACAAAGGTCTCTCTGTGCTCTGCCCACTACGGGTATCGAAACCCGGTTTCTAGCGTTGTAAGTCCGCGGACACGCCGCTGTGGGGCGAGGCAGACTAAAAACTTGAAATTAAAAAGAGTTCATAATACTATCGCCGGTAATGCCATCTACTGAGTTGATATTCTCACTAAATGTTAATTTGTATGTTATTAAAAACTGGTATTCCCTAAGCCTAATCCTATATCTAAGTTTAACCTAAATAGAATTTTTACATTTCTCTGTCTACGCGTATATGTGACTATATAATATATATCCTTTGTATTCCCTAAGCCTAATATTTTATCTAGTCTAACCTATATAAATGTATCTATATAATATATCAATATAAAATTACAGACATGTGGTTGCTGCCAATAGTTTTTCTGTTGATAGTAACCACTTTAGGGTAGAAGGACATAACAAATATCCCCAAACCATATAACATGATATGTACAATGCAGAAAAGGTGTTGGAGCAGAGCTAAATTGGCCTGATTTGCAGATCTTAATATACTCAAGTGTAATTCACTTACATCTACTTACGTGAACAGGTTTTTCTTATATACTCGGGCACGTCCTTGGGGCAAGGCTGTAGGCTCACGTGACCGTCCCTATTGACGACTGTGAAAGAATGCTTGGATGAATAGACTGAACTGGTTAGGTAACTTTTCACCATAGGTTAAGAATCTGAGACAAAGTTGAATGGCGGTCAGATAAGATCTACAGAAGTCGTGGGATAAATTTGTAGAGAGGAAACGTTATTGATTCGTGATTTTATTTTTCTGCCAATGGTCATTCTACTCGTGCATACCCTAAACCGTGACCCGTGCTTTACGTACTTTGCACGGTATATTAACTGCTTTTGTTACTTAGGTATTATTTATTACAACTGTTCACCAACCAAGTACATTACTGCTTTTTTTACCCGTGAGTGTATTATTGTAAGCTATATTCTAATGTTAAATAGAGGAAGCCGCGGGTCTTAATGATGGCTTTAAGATCAGAAGGTCCTATAAAATAGGCCTAGAAAGTTTTAAGGATGTGACCTCAAGTTTTTCAAGTGTATTCGAAGCTAGATCATAAATTCGAGTCAATGAGTTAGCTATCGTGGTTACTTTGTACAAGTAAGTTGATTTTGTTTTACGTCAGTTAACGTCATTTGTAACATAGGCCTACAGCAATTTACGGCAGCGTACAAGTTTGTAAAAACTTTATAGAAAGAAATAGAGTTATTTATTATCGTTACGCGCACTGAACGTTCAATTATTTTCACCAGATAAGTTAAATGAACCCGCCAACACAAGAACAATGTTACATCAGTATGAATATAGCTCAATAGAATAATATATTAATTTCGGTGAATATAATCCTGGCCTGCGATGAGTTAATGCGACAGAATTAATGCGTATCGAATTGTAAATTATTAGTAAAAATATGTAGACTCATAGCTTTGTACTTTAAAACAAATACTTAGGCCCAGCATGGTCAGGTGGTTAGGGTGCTCGAATCACAATCTGAGGGTCGCGGGTTCGAATCCCCGTCACACCTTTCAGCCGTGGGGTTGTTATAATGTGACGGTCAATCCCACTATTCTTTGGTAAAAGAGTAGCCCAAGAGTTGGCGGCGGGTGGTGATGACTAGCTGCCTTCCTTCTGCTAAATTAGGGACGGCTAGCGCAGATAGCCCTCGTGTAGCTTTGCGCGAAATTCAATTGTTTTGAAGTTACACGAGGGCTATCTGTACTAGCCTCCACGGCTGAAAGGACAATCATATTTGGTAGGGTGTGGGATTCGAACCCGCGACCCTAAGATTGCGAGTCAAGCTCCATAATCACCTGGCCATGCCGGGCCTAATGTTGAAAGAAAACAACAACAAATAAACAGCCCAGCGTGTCCTCATCAGGCACTGTTGTCAGTTGAAAGTTGAAGAAGTGGATTTCCGCTGATTTCACTACAACTCGAGAGCGGGAAAACCTGTTCTCCACAGGAAATCACGACAGCTACTGTTACAGGGTTGTATTCAAAATGCCACTGTTGTTGTGATTGCATATTATCTGTGCAACCAGTCGAAGTGAGTTACAACAAAGAAGGTTTAGTGAAGTCGTTTACCGTGTGTTTTTGTCTGTTTATCAAAGCAGATGGAATAATACAAGAACGTGTATAACTGGTACAAGGGGATTACGTGTAATACAAGAACTGGTACAAGGGAATTACGTGTTTTAGTCAGATAGTAAACGGCTCGACTATAGCGAATCCACGATTTGTCTCGTGTTCTCGTTTCTTGTAAAAAATGGGAACAACTCAAACATCGACAACGTTCACTTAGAGTCCGAGACAACTCTGCCGCACGCTGCTACACACAAAGTATTTTCGAAGATTGGACCCCCCCCCCCTTTTTACTACAAAGCTGTATTTTCTTTTTAAAAGGTACCCACTTAAATACCGAATATATGTCAAATGTTGAAACAGTTATTTGTGGGACAACGCTGTCGTTTTTGATCTTGTCTCAGCGTGAGAGACCAAACGTTGTACTGAAATAAATATGTTAGTTCTATTCTTCAAACAACTGTTTCAGAACTTTACATACAAAGTTCTATGTTTTTCTTGAACGTAGTAAACGACCTAATGCCAAATAATGAATGACCGACCGGTTCATATGTATAGGGGTGGGAAGATGAGTGTGAGATATCTATTTCATCATGGTACAGATAAAGATACTGTACGCTTCCTTCTAGAAACGCACATTTATTGGCTGGTGTAAGGCTCGTGATCGTACCTCAACTCTACGTGCTTGTATATTGCGTATTCTGCTTCTTTTTTTGTTGTTGTTACAAAATATATGCATTGTCATAATGGGTTGATATCAATCGCAGTCGTAAAATTATGAATAAAACGTTTTTATTGTTTTTCGTTGAAATGAATTAATGATAATAAAAGCATGTGGAGCTGGCTCATGAAACAGTGACGTCAATATACTGTAGTCATTTTTCTGGTAATATTTTATCTTTCTTCATTAAAGGATACCTTTCCAAATAAAAATAGACTATTCCCCTCGCCAGCAGTTACTTTTGTAACAATGTGATCTAGATAATTGACCAAAGAATGTGGGTATTTAGTAAATTCCGTTCTTCTGATTAACACTGAGGTTACTCTTTGCTTGCTCGTGACAGTTTTCACGAAAGAGTTCTCAAGAAACATCACAAAGTCATCAGAACTAAGCTCAACAAAATAAAGCGCCACTGAACTAAGTCTCCCAAGGAGCATCTTCTACTCAAAACAATTAAAATATAATTGTATTGTAATATAGTTTACATAAGATGGATTCCGGGCACTGTGAAATACAGCCGGGGCACGGGCCTTTTTGGGCCGGGGCCCAATAACGTCCGTGTCTTCCATTAGGGCCAGTTAAACTGAATGGTATCCAAGTAGCACCATGATAGCAGTGGAAAAATAACAAATTTGAGTAGCTGGAGTAGTGTGTATGAGAATTAAAATGTTGTGAATGTATTACATCACATGCAAAAAATGCATATATTTAGGGTTCATTAACAATGCCATTCGATGAGTTAAATGTAAAGAATAAATAAATGGTCCGATAGGTGTCACTTGTTTTAACCACTCGCACCAGTGTACAGTAGTGTGTTGCCTGTCAGACTCCAAGTAGACACTAAATGACGTCACATAAGGGGCGCTAACGTTGCAATTTGTACTATTATGACGTCAGTAAAATGTGCGCAAGATAAAGAATCACGAAAAAACAATTAAACACTCTGTAGGCTAGAACAAAGCATGACATATGAACTTCAAAAGCAAGAAATTAAAATATTTGTTACTCTTAATATTGGTTTTATTTAGTCATTAAACAGAACACCTTGTGGGATCCTGCGGAAGTACATCTGCCATATAAACTGGAACTCAGGTAATGACCGTGTTGAAATACGTTCATTAATTATTTTCACATAATTAGTTATTTTATAATGTCCAAAACCCAGGAAGAGATCTATCTCGTAGTGTGTGCCGTGTAACGAAAAGCGTTTCGTCTTAAGCCACACCATATGGTTGCCGTCTAGTGGCGACTCTTAACTCACGCATTCATTTTTGTAAAGCTAATAGCTTATCTTGTACCACGTCCCCTTTTAGATACCCATAAAAAGTGCGCACGGAACGGCTATTTAGATGAATGATATATAAGGTCAGTGACTGATCATTGCCGAGATTTCTCTAAAGAAGAAGAGACCTGGAATAAGCTTTTCTTAGAAGCATTCTATAGAAATCCATTCATAAAATTTGTTTATTTTAATAACTTTAACTGGTTTCTTTTCAAAAAAAGATTATTAATTTGTTTTCTCCTTTTTAACATTTTACGCAGCAAATGTGCAAGTGTGTTTTAATGAGTGTTGTTCTGATATTACTGGTAAGTTTTGAAAGAATAAAAATGTGTAAGTAATGTTCTGATATTCCGGTAAGTTTTTAAACAACAAATGTGTAAGTAATGTTCTGATATTCCAGTAGGATTTGAAGTACAAGTACGTGGATATTGTTCTGACATTAATGGTAAGTTTTTTAAACAACAAATGTGTAAATATTGTTCTGATATTCCGGTAAGTTTTTAAAGAACAAATGTGTAAATATTGTTCTGATATTCCGGTAAGTTTTTAAAGAACAAATGTGTAAATATTGTTCTGATATTCCGGTAAGTTTTTAA
>NW_013666807.1:248275-249242 GCF_000517525.1 Limulus polyphemus
TTTTTAAACAACAAATGTGTAAATATTGTTCTGATATTCCGGTAAGTTTTTAAAGAACAAATGTGTAAATATTGTTCTGATATTCCGGTAAGTTTTTAAAGAACAAATGTGTAAATATTGTTCTGACATACCGTTAAGTGTTTTAAAGAACAAATTTGAAAACATTGTTCTGATATTCCAGTAAAGTTTTTGAAAAACAAATACATGAATATTGTCTTGGTATTAACGGTAAGGTTTTTGAAAAACAAATACATGAATATTGTCTTGGTATTAACGGTAAGGTTTTTGAAAAAACAAATACATGAATATTGTCTTGGTATTAACGGTAAGGTTTTTGAAAAACAAATACATGAATATTGTCTTGGTATTAACGGTAAGGTTTTCGAAAAAACAAATACATGAATATTGTCTTGGTATTAACGGTAAGGTTTTTGAAAAACAAATACATGAAGATTGTCTTGGTATTAACGGTAAGGTTTTTGAAAAAACAAATACATGAATATTGTCTTGGTATTAACGGTAAGGTTTTTGAAAAAACAAATGCGTGAATATATTTGTACACGTTAATCACACGCATACACAGTGGCCCAAGCGAAATTACGTTTGGTTGGTTGAAGTTATTATGACGTTAGCAAGGCAATGAACATGTTTACCAATTAATGACTGGTATTATGTGACGTAGTTGGTTTACGCATACTAAAAGGAGCCATTTTGACTGAAAATTTCAGATATACGTTTTATCAAGTGTAGTATGTTTGAAAATTATGTGTAAGATATTTGAAAAAAAAAATCGTTTTTAAGACCATTAATGAAAGCTCGTTCAGCCGTTTTAGTACAGAATGAAGCCAACTGTCGAGATGTTAAGCGAAACGTGTATATCTCTTTGTTTCTGTTTGTTTGTTTTGAATTTCTGCGCTAGCCGTCCCCCAATTTAGCAGTGTAAGACTAGAGGGAAGGCAGCTAGTCA
>NW_013666807.1:249365-261828 GCF_000517525.1 Limulus polyphemus
CGAATAGTGTGATTGATCGTCACATTATAACGCCCCCACGACTGAAGGGGCGAGCATGTTTGGTGAGACGGGGATTCGAACCTGCGACCCTCAGATTGCGAGTCGAGTGCCCTAACCACCTGTCCATGCATGGTCTTTGTTTCTGAAATTTGACCACTCGATTCTGGTTGAGTGTGGAAATAAAGATGGTGTTGCGCCGGACAGACCCAAGAAGGTAGCGTACAGGTTAAGGGAGGAACATAGCTGTGGATGTGAAGGTTTAAATACTTGTAGATTAGGGTTTACATTATATACACTCACAGTTTTATTCTGGTTTTTCATTGCAACTTTATTTATCGTTCTTTAGTTTGAGACCTACTGACCAAGGTCGACTATAATTGAAGATAATAATTATGACGAAAACTACGAAACCGGCACAAGAAATGTGTGGTAAAAAGAAAAAAAAAACACAACAGCTACGAAACCGGTACAATAAATGTGTGACAAAAAAAAAGGGAAAAATTACGAATCCGCACAACAAATGTGTAATAAAAAGGCAAAAAAAAACCCTACGAAACCGGCACAACAAATGTGTGGTAAAAAGAAAGAAAAAAATTAAAAAACTACGAAACCGGTACAATAAATGTGTGGTAAAAAAAAGAAAAAAACAACAACTACGAAACCGGTACAATAAATGTGTGGTAAAAAAAGAAAAAAACAACAACTACGAAACCGGTACAATAAATGTGTGGCAGAAAAGGAAAAACTACGAATCCGCACAATAAATGTGTAGTAAAAAGGGGAAAAAAACCCCTACGAAACCGGTACAGTAAATGTATGGTAAAAAGAAAAAAAAATACAAAACCGGCACAACAAATGTGTGGAATAGAGCCACGTGTGAAGCACGTGCCACTGTTTCACTAATCATTTGCGCTGGTGAGTGGTATAAAACTATCACATATTGTTTCAATGGGTAACTAACGGCATCAGAGTTTTATTTAGTTTTATTTAAATTCCTTTCTCCTCGTGTGGTATGTGGTAGAAGTTCTGGTGTCGACTGGTATACTTCGTCAGGTAGAACACGTGCTCGTTCGTCTCTCGAGGCTGCAGTGTTCAATATACTTGGTGATCGTCAGCTGGATAGGGGTTCGTGCAACAGAGGTGATAGGTCGCGTGCTTCGGTTCTCTTTTAAAGTTCCGAAGAAAACTCGAGTTTCTAATTCGATCGTCCAGGCCTGGAGAAGGTGAGTTGTTCAACATTGCGTTATGAAATCTCGGTGTGTTTTTGTAAATTATTTTAAATTTAAACAAGAACAACAATTAAAAGAAAAACAAAAAACGAGAACAGTTAAATACGACAAACGTTTTAAAACTACCTTTAAGTTAAGTTCGCGGAACAGCTGTAGCTTATGCGCCAATTCGTGAAATTTACCGACGTTTCAAATCAAAGATGGTGATTTTTGTAAAGAACGGAAGTCCGAAACTGTGGGCAGTTTGTGTAACTCTCACTGTTAGAAGTCTAAATACCCTTACGTAGGTCAGATATTATTTATCTATGAGCTCTTACGTACCTTAAACAAGAAGATAAAACCACGAAAAAAAGGTGGTTTTAGATCGATTTAGTTTAAGTTTGTAAACTCCACTTAACTCCCACAGAAACTTAAAAAAACAACAACATAATATTTCAGGGACTTACACCGTTATTTCCTACAACTTACTTTGGGAACTCAATCAAGTATAGTGAAAACTTTTAATGGGGAGCTCCCCCCCCCCATAATTCGTATTTGAAATTTTAAGATTGGAATATTCTGAAACACGGGTAAGTTTGATATAGATTGGGGGGGGGGCAATAGAATTGCTTGCCCCCATAGTCCTTTGACACATAGTTCCGCAACGATCACGAACGGAGCTAGAGGGGAGGAACATTGGCATCCCCCTCTAATGGTTACCAAGGGGTTCTCTTCAGACAGAATACAGACCTGAACAAATGGTACGTTTCGCGCGCATTAATACCCTTCTTTCAAACATTTAAAAAGTCCCGTTTCCAAAAGTTACGAATTCTTAGCTGTTACATATTCATATTACATAGTTTTCGTAGGCACGTTATGTTCCTTTTCAATTTTATACCAGGCTCGTTCGCAGAATGTTTCAAGGGGGGGGGGGTTCTAATTCGTTAGATCAAAACCCCAACACATATTGTGTAAAGCATGCTATTGATACCACGGTGGTCTGGGGGGCATGCGACTATTTCAAGCCAGAAAATGCTAATGCTTTATCAGAAGAATGTGGACTGTGTAGAAAACGTCGGATACTAAAAGCTAATGTGCTACAACTATATGAAGGGTAGGGAGAGATAGACAGTGCTTACGGGCTACCGATAATTATTAATTTGTAATTTAACGTGTTTAGGCTATTAACTTTTATCAGTAGGTCTAATTTTTGGCACTTGATGAGACCGGTCCGTCGGGAAATTTCCCATCGGCCTTTGTAACCAGTTCTGATATTCGAATATTTAACGACGATGATAATTTGTATGGATTTAATAGCTTTTACGAATATAGCAGAAGCTTGCAGACGTTTCATGAAACCTCTTTTTACACCTGCAGCTATAGGGCAACATCGCCAGGGGGCGCAGAAGACAGGAAGTGAACGGCCTTGTGTGGAATGTTAGCGTGCCTTGTTGTTCTGGTTCTGGCCAGCAAGTTTTATGAGACTCGTTTAACAAATGCAGCAACAACTAACTTTCAATGAGAATAAATTATTGTTACACTTTAAACAATAAAGTGACTCACCTGCTTAACCTCTGGCCAAATCAGGAGTGGGGGGGGGGGATAAGCGAGATATTATGCCATGTCAACCTACAGTCATTCTGTGTATTTGACTTTGCAACGAAACTTACCGCATAAATCGGCAGACATAAACTATTTAACAATTAAAATATAAAAGGTGACATCTTCTGGTGTTTTTTTTAAACTAAAAGCTAGTGTCTCAGTGTTCTCCAGGTAAGTTATATTATTAATTTTTTGTTACTTTTATTAACAAAGTTTATTATACAATTTAATGTATCGAATGTCATTATTTAGTATTTTTGTTTATTGTTCGGTATTATTATTTTATTATAAAGATTGTTTTGAATTGTTAGCTCAATATGTGTATTTAGGACTAATCTAAATATTCTAAGATGGCCGAACCTCGTGAGATATTATTAAGATTACGACCGATAATATTGTTGACCGCGAGGGTACACAACTGAGGAAACAATGCATTATAATCTTTATAAGTAGAAACGTAAGAAGGGTGTATTTAACTAGATATACCGATTGACAGGTTTTCCAATCAGAGCAAGCTATCTGCTTAAAGTAAAAATAAATCAACAATTTGGTAATTAAATACATTTTTCTTACTTATACCAGTTAGTAGACTTTTGCAAGAATTCGCCATTTTAACTTCCTCCAAGACTGCAAACGTGTGTGTTGGAGTACAGCAACGGTTTTACGATTAAATTTTAACTTCGTCAAACACGAAATTAATAATGTCTATTTATTCTACCAGTTTAACTTAACCATTAAAATGTGGAAAAGTTCGAATGTTCACTACGATAATGTACCGATTTGTTTAATTATTCGTTTTGAGAAAGAAAGAAAAAAAAAAAAACACTCGAAACTAGCACGTAATTGTGAGCATGAGACTACTATGATAAAAATTTTAATATAACTTGTCTCCATTCTCCATAGTTTTTGAGTAACTAATTTTTGTCAAACCCTAAGGGTTTTCATCTTTTAACCGCCTAAAGACACGCCCCGGTCGGTCAGCGGTAAGTTTACGGACTTAGAACGCAAAAATCTGGTCTATTGTGTAGCTTTGCACTGAAACAAAACACACACTTCACCTGACGGCAAATCAATATATACATATATATATACATAATTATTACATATGATGCGGTCAATTTCGGAATTCGGTCGTTAGTGGAATGAAAGTACCATTTCGCGATTCGAACATGTCACAATTACAAGACCGAAATGAAATGTTACTCTGGTGTTCGTGCAAGTTATCAAAACGTAAAATACCAAGCAAGGATCTAAAAAGAAGAGAGCCTTTATGTAACAAAAACGATTTAAATTAATTACAGTTCAGAACCAGCAGTGGCACAATTCGAACAAACACCAATGTAGCTTTTCATTTCAGTCTGATAATTTTGACATGCTCAAATCTTAAGTGTTTTTTCGGTGAATTACACACGTGATTGTACACGTGTAACCTTAGCTGGCGTGATGGGCCCTGGTTTTGGGCGAAAGGCCTCGTCGGCACAGGATTTGGTAGATATAGTGTAATTAACATATTAGTGACAGCAAATAAGAATATTATTGATCAGTTCTTTCAAAACACCCACTACAGCTCTTACTGTTTTATAACCGCTCTTACCACATACAGACATTAACAGGGCTGTTTTCGGGGGGGAGCACGAAAAGAGTTATTTTTTTTTTTTTTAATCGATAGTAAGCTTCAAGTAGAGCGTAGCTGCTGAAATCGTTTAAGCAGCTGAAGCTTCAGCGAGTTATTAGAACGAAACTTCCTTTCCAACGCTGCAGTTATTTCAATTTCTTTTTATTTTCACAGCGCCATCTAGTTCGCTTAACATACAGTTGTTGTTAGCCCAAAACCTACACAGGGAAGTCTCTGCGTTATGTCCACTGCGGAGAGATTGACACCGTATTTTAGTATTGTAAGTTCGTAAACTTACCACTGACCCATCGGGTTTCAAAATAGGGGAAAAAAAAGATTATTTATCTAATAAATTATATTATATTGATCACATCGACATATTCCCCCCCCCCCACATATTGATAGCCTAAAAATAGTTAGGCAATTATAATATATTGTTATGGCTCCTCTGTATATTTTCCCCTTGCCCTGTATCGTACATACTAAATAATAGTATAAATTATCTTTCTAATTTGTCGTTGAAATTTGGTTTTGTCCAAATAAATCACGCGCAAGTTATACCAGAATAATCTTATTATTGTGAAAGTACAATTGTTAATATTGACAGTGCCCCCTAGCGGTACAGCAGTAAGTTTGCGAAATTATAACGCTAGAAACCGGGTTTCGATACCCGTGGTGGCCATAGTACGTATAGCCCGTTGTGTGTTTTTGTATTTTAAATAACTACGAACAATATTGACAGTTGTAGTTTGAAAGATGCATTTCCTCGAACAACGTATTTTTTGTGCTCTAAATACACGTGTGTCCGGCATGGCCGGGTGGTTAGGGCGCTTGACTCGTAATCTGCGGGTCGCGGGTTCGAATCCCCGTCCCAGTCCTACCAAACATGCTCGCCCTTTCAGCCGTGGGGGCGTTATAAAGTGACGGTCAATCCCAATATTTGTTGGTAAAAGAGTAGCCCAAGAATTGGCGGTGGGTGGAGATGATTAGCTGCCTTCTCTCTAGTCTTACACTGCTAAATTAGGGACGGCTAGCGCAGATAGCCCTCGTGTAGCTTTGCGCGAAATTTAAACAAACAAATACACGTGAATTTTTTTTCAGTCTTCTAATTTAGTGATATTCCATACTTATAACTATTACATTTCTAGCGAGTGTGTAATTCAACGACTGTTATAAATAACGATAAACAATATTCGCTTGAATAATGTTGCGTCAACAATATTATTAATATCAATTTCTGGAAGACAGAAAAAAAGTCTATAGTAATATCCCAATCACACTAAATCTGCTATAACCAGTACCGACGAGGCCTTTCGCTAAATACCAGGATTCTTCAGTTCGGTTGGGATACGGGAGACACAGTGGTGGTTGAGATGGTATATATATATATTATTGAGAAATTGCTTCACAACCACTGTTACAATGTGAACTGGATTCAACAGGTGAAAGTCGGTTGGGATACGGTGGACACAGTGGTGGTTGAGATAGTATATATATATATATATATATATATATAATTGAGAAATTGCTTCACAACCACTGTTACAATGTGAACTGGATTCAACAGGTGAAATGTAAGTTTTCATGAGTTTTATTTATGTCGTTTACCGCTATATATATATCGTTAATTATTACTTTCTTGTATTGTCAAGAAAAACCGGCAAATAAGCAAGCTAGTCTTATTGAACCCGAAGTAGGTCAAACTACCACAGCGTGAACTGGATAACTCTACATTATGGATTGTTGTTCTTCCAAAATGTGGAATATTGCTCTAAAAAAAAAAATACAGTAAGAAATTTTTGATTGGTCAGACGACTCAAAATAGCGCTTTTGGGGGGGGGGCATGCCCCCCAGGAAAATTCTGAAAAATAGATGCTCTGAGATTGAATTTTGTGCTAATTTTACTATAACTTATTGAAGGTATTAATCATTATTTGTGATTCACAAAAATTGGTTCTCACTGACACTTATACTCACCACAGATATAAAACTCTGACCACTAGCGAACTAATGATAATTATTCCTAATGAAAATCAAGATGTCTAACACACTAACGAAACAAACTATACATATTCGTATATGTTTATTCTTCGTCTTACTAGCCCTAGGGTTAGTTTTGGAAAACTTGACATTAGTAATTACCTTTTTTTTTTTTATTACCAGAAGGGGGATAACCAAGTACTTTTATTTACTGGTGAGAGATCGCTGTAAAAACCCACTTTCCCACGATTAACCACATTCACATCGTCTATTGACGCGTAATAGATGATGGGTGAGGTATCATGAAGGCCAAACCGACTTCCGGTGAAAGCACACGTGCGGAGGGTATCCATTGTGCCATCGACCCTTGTTAATGTATCTTACTTCAGACACAAACTTTTTCTAATAAAATTAAACATTATAATATTATTGATATTTGTTAGAGTAGCAACAAGAAAGAACTATTTTCTCTCTCTCTCGTACACTGCTACTAATATGTGGCGGATGCCGTGGTGATATAAATACCCCCGAAAAGTTACTACACAATGAAACAGTCTTGGGTTTACGTAAGAGTTATTTTTTTTTATTAGCACAATAATTATAACAATAATAATGTCAGATAAATAATAGCACAAATATTCTATGGATCCACGGTTGTAGCCATTGTGATTGACTGGGGTATTAACCCTATTATTTTTATCATTTGTAATAGATAAATTAATAGTAGTTCGCATTTTAGCGTCATAAGCGCAAGTTTATCACTGAGTCACCTGAGGGGGGTATATCTGTACTTGTTTTAGTTGTGGAAGGTTCACCTCAAAGAATTTATATAAATATAATAGTACTGTCTGTTGTACGTCCATGTAACTACTTCGCAGGGTGTGGATGGATCGTCACCAAAATTGCAATGGAGGTTAATTAGGTCCATGTGGGGGGTACATACAAATTTTCAGTTTTGCATTTTGCAGTATTTTGTGGGCGTTTTGCATTTTTTACCACTACTTGCGGAGATACTTGCAAATTTACGGTTTCACATTTTGTAAGTTTTAGCAATGTTTATTCCTGTGTGATAACCAAAATCTGCACACACTGTAAGGTTAAAATATCAAAGAAAATGCAGTTAAATTATATCTTATTACAGTAAGTAAAATGTATTTAATTAGTAAGTAAACTCAAAACGAAACTATTAAATTATATCTTGTTCAACAAATGTTGTTGTGTAAACGTCTTTGTTAATTAAGCTGACGAAGCATGATTAGAATATATAATAATAATAATACTCAGATTTTGTTCGTCCTGAAAATGCGCGCGCACCTTACTATCTAAATACGTATGCTACGCGCTTCATTCAACAGATTTAAATATGCTTTAGTAGGCATTTTGTACAGCAACATATTAAAAGCTTAGCAAAGTTTAAAAAAAAAAGGTCTAATGTTAGGTTGTAGAATAACATAAGTTTATTTACTAGTAAATTTTAGTCCTAACAAAACTAAACCAAAAAAGTACACAAGTTAGTGTTAACTTATCTCTTTTATCGAATATAGGCCATACTTGATAAAGGCTTAACTAACGTTAGGCCTAAGACAAATGGACTAACAGATTTCGGTGTCCGCAATTATAATTCTTTGGCATTATTCTTGAAATCTTGAAGTTATTAAAGATGTACTGTTACAATAAAAATACTAATTTAAGCACAATTTTTTTTTCGAGCTTCTGCTAATGAATATATTTGTAATAAGATACCACTATTAGGCCTATTATATTTTCATGTTATATTCTTTTTTTCAGTTATGGATATGGCGACACAGTGTGGTTGAAATAATATTATACACTTCTTGAAAAATCTAAAGGGATTGATTAAATAATTAGTGTTGAAGAAAAAAGATCTCATTCTGGTGCCTTACGAGAAATATAATTAACTATAGTCATTATCAGTTTGAATGAATGCAGGATTAACAGTCAATTGTTTGAAATAAAAATATATTTCAAACAAAACTGACATGAAATTGTGTTTACAATTTGATATATTCGTATAGAACCACATTAACATTTAACAAGCTTATGATAGCGACAAGGAAGCGATTTAAACACCTTTACAACTTTCAAAAACGTTTTCTTGTCTTTTGATTTATCATTAACCAACAGTCATCTAAGAGGCTTCTAAAAACTGCTTATATAGGTTTACTTGGTACTGATCGTCTGAGTAAATTATGATAATTCAGGAGAATGTAATTAATATTCACATTCCTGCACAAATGTTGTACTTCGCGTTCTTCAGAGAATACAGCAGAGACTACTCTGGAACGAAGAATAAAAAAACAGACGCTTCCTTAAGGGCATAAGATGTAGAAAGTTAGCGTCTGTTGCAGCGGTGTTTGTTGCTTTCTTTGATGCTGATCGTTCTTTATCTACCTGAGTAGGAGGGAGGGAGGTAGTCACGTGGGGTAGAGACAATAGAAGGAAACTGTGGCTAGCAATTTCCTTTCTGACGTGTGAGCAAGTTTAGTTGATTTAGCGAAGTGAAGAGCGAGAGAAGCCACAACTCGACTTGTAGCCGAGCGGTATCAGCTCAAGAATTTCCTAGTTTTTCATTTATCCCCGTTTCTAAGTTTGAAGACTGTGTTGTAAGTTTTGATAAGATTCTGTAGTGAAATGTTCAAAAGCCGAGAATTAGATATGCAAAATTCGTAATTTTTAGCAAGGATTGAGCAACAAACTTAATCTTTTGACATGGTTGGCTGATGACTGCCTTAGTGGGCCGACATATAACTGTTGTTTTATGAAGAAAAAGAAATCCTTTCTTGCTTCTCGATGGCATTTCTTAATCGTCAGTATTTTGTAATTGGTCCTTTTCCATAAGTTACAGATACGCCTAGTGCAGTTTGCACAGAGAGATCCCGTGTTATATTTCTAATAAGTTTAAAGAATCGTGTTTGTTGGTTAGAGAACTTCTGACATCCTGATATGAAATCTGAAGTTGGGTGCTTCTCTGGTAAATGTTACAAGATGTTAACATGCTAAAAGGTTTTGCAGTTTTATTCCTCCCACACTCGAGGAACAGGTGTATTGATGATATTATTGGATTACCTAGCGTACACAGTGATATCCATTTCTATAAACTGAATACCTTGAAGTAAACGTAGGTTGACTTTTGACGAAATATCGTTGTTGTTTGTGAGTTGAACAGAAATCATGTGGTGTGTAGGAACGATCAAGAATCAAAGGGATACCAAACTCAGGTAGGCTTAAATAAAAAATATGTAAAATCTGGGATTTATTTATAAGTTCATAACTTATCATTTTAAGTAAATATGACGGTTGAATTTCTTACCTGCATGACTTTTACCCTTTCATGTTTTGGAATTTCCTCAAATCGTTTGATAAATTTCATTACGTATTTGCAAGTGGCAGGTGTTTATTATCTTCCCTGGCACTAGCTCTGTACGTGAACTGAGCGTTTAGCAACAGTCTTACGTTTGTTGCCACCTCGCGGCAGATGAGTACAACTAACGCTACTGAACGTAGTACAGAATTTTACCTTTCATAAATCCAATTGTAATTTCAATGTGTTTGTGTGATGGGGGGGGGGGGACCAAAGGTCAAAGCTCAAGTGCTTAAGAAGCTCCACTGGCTAACTAAATAATGAATAAATGAAATATATAAATAACTTTCTTCTTGATATCCCCTTTAAACTTCCTATCAAAAAAGAAAGGTCAGAGGTCACTAAAAGTTGCTTCCCAGTGAGTGTAGGAGATTCGTTTGGCATCTTGTGAACTGTTG
Organism: Limulus polyphemus; assembly: GCF_000517525.1. Lineage (NCBI taxonomy): Eukaryota > Metazoa > Arthropoda > Merostomata > Xiphosura > Limulidae > Limulus > Limulus polyphemus. Next base: position 259,551 of record NW_013666807.1, read on the forward strand.
CATCCTTGTTTATAGTTTGTGCTCACCATTGGGAAGAGGAGGGGATGGGGAAGTGATAGTGATCACCACTCGCTGCCAACTATTGGGCTACTCTTTTACCAACGAACAGTGGGATTGACCTGCACATTATAACGTCCCCACGGCTTAAAGGGCAACAATGTTTGGTGGGACGTGGATTCGAACCCTAACCACCTGGCCATAACGGGCCAAAACAAATATAGTAGCTAGAATTGTTGTACAAAACTGATATATTCTCGGGGGGGGGGGGGTACTGACGTTTCGTTTTTCCTCGGGGTCTACAGCCCACCGTGGAGGAGGTACCCATGAGAACTGAAACAAACTAACTAACTAATCATGCCTTGAATCACTTCTGTGTGTACACGACTCCAAAAACTATTCGGGGGGAGGGAGGCATGCCAATTTCTAGCTAGGGCACATAATGGTGGCCATCACAGGAAATATGGGGGATATTAAATACGATTCTGTAATGTCTCCGAATACAGGGTTAATATTAAAGTTTTGAAAGAGTCCCAGTTGTTCACTCTGGAAATCTGGTAACTCTACTTATTGTGGTTAATTTGTCTTTATATTAGCACAGTGCATTTGTAACTGTTTATAATGAAATGGATGTATATTAAAGGTTGAAGTGGGAGCTGCATTAGAAATAGGTCTAAGAAGCCCAGCAACAGTGGACTACATTCTGATATGTAAGTTGGCTTGCATATGGTGACGTCAGTATGTCGTTATTCATCAAGATTAACCTTGTTCAACCGAAAGCCGGTTGTGACGTACCAGTAAAGATTTTTAGAATGACATTCTTGCCCTACATCTCCCTCTCTTTATTCAAACCTTTTGAATTAAGCGATAAAAGCGACAACCCGTGGCATAATCGAGAAGCTCGACTCTCTCTTTCGTGGATTTTCTTTTCTATACAATTCAACGTCCTTGTATCCTTTTGTTATTATGTATTCATATTCACGTCAGCTACTTTTTTCACTTCGTTTTTAATCTTGGATGCGGGTCTTGGATCTTTTCTTCTTCGTCAATCCTGAAATGCTTAAAGATAAAAACGTTGACCTATTCATGTAGTGAATTAAAAACATCTTTTGTAGTTTAGGAAATTATTTAAATACGAAATATGCGGCAATAGAATATACGCCTAGTTTTTTTTTCCATGAACTACTATACAATGATGTCTGTAAAAAAAAAAAAAAAATCTACTGACATTTACAAGTTAGGTCGTAGACCTTATTATCCTAGAAAGCTAGATATTTTCAAAGCTGCACCAAGAACTGATATCTGGCTTTCTGGCATAATAAAGTGTAGGGCCTAATTCAAAGCTGCACCAAGAACTGGCGACGAGGAATTATGTGTACAAACTAAATGGTTGATGACATAGTAACACTTGGATAATACCACGTTTTCTAGAAACACTAAGTCTTTGACTTCAACCAATCCAGATAACTTCATATATTTTAACAACATGAAATAAAAATTGGCTTAAATATTTAAAATCTGCCATTTCTTTTTTTTTTGGGGGGGGGGGAGAGGCGGATACTTTGCTTTAGACAATTGGAATTATTGAAGCTAATTAATAAAAAAAAATTTGAATTTGATTGAAATCTTACCGAAATTCGGGGATATATACAACTGAGTTCTATAGCTAACTTGAAGAAGACCAGTTATATTCATCATATCCAATCAGCCCGTACACGGAATGTTTAAAATGGGGAGGGTTCTAATTTGTGAGATCAATAGCCAACACATATTGTGCGAATCACAATCAGCAAGAATCCGGCCCACAAAACCTGACAACAGCAATACGGCTTCGGCTTCCAATTACAAAGTGTCAACAGAAGCCATTACATACGACTATTTCAAGCGATAACATGCTAGTCATCAGAAGAACGTAGACCATGTAGAAAAAATTAAATACCACAAGTAGCTGCGCTATAATTATATAAGTTTTTACATCACAAAAATAGGGGGTTCGACCGAACCCCCTCCCCCAAACCCTCTGCATAGGTGCATGTTAATCAATTCAAAAACCGTTGTTCGGAAAGTCCCCTCCTTCCACCGGATGCCGACATCTTGATTGTCGTTCGTCAGTTATCCATATTTTGCGTATAAAATGGTGTGTTCTTTATTGAAATAATTATATATATATATATATAAGAATAATTTATTTAAGAAGATATTAAACACGCGCGCAATATCCCAGAATGCTTTTCATTGACCGTGTCGTCTGCGTTAGGCCTCTGGCTATATCATATTATAT
>NW_013666807.1:262775-272834 GCF_000517525.1 Limulus polyphemus
ATATATATATATATATATATATGTTCATTGATTGGATACGAATAACTAACTAGCTTTGAAAACCTTATGGTCAAGAATAGGCGACCTTCGGCTTGAATATTGATTACTGTACGAGCTAAAGATGGCTGGTTGTAGTTACCATAAGGTAACAGTCTGATGGTAGCTGTTTCCGTCAACTGCTAAAAAGACAGCTTTTATAACAGATGTACTGGAAAAAGTTGCAGTGCCAGAAAAGAATTTTTTTTCGCGAGTACAACACTTTAGATATAAAGTAAGCCTTACACTAACGAGTAATTAATTTTAACGACTCCTTTTTTCGCGAGTACAGTACCTTAGATTTAATGTAAGCCTTACGCCAACGAGTAAACAATTTTAACGACTCCATTTAGGGATATAGGTTTAATAATTAGATGTAAATGTGAAAAAAAAATAAAAGAATGATGTAGGGATGGCAGTACCCGAAAGTACAGAAACAAGGTGGGGATGAATACACAAAACCATACCCAAAAAAAATCCTTACATAAGTAACAAAATCTTTCCAAGAAGACTTATATTTACAACTAAATGTTGAATTTACACAATGGGCAATCTATGCTCTGCCCACCACGGGTATCGAAACCCGGATTCTAGCATTGTAAGTCCGCAGACATTCCGCTGTGCCACTGGGGGGGGGGGCAAAAGATTGGACATCTTTGTTTTATTACCGTGTCCAAGTATTAGGACTGACTCATTAGAATTTTTTTTTTGCTATGGAAAGGAGGATACCAGATTTGTCTTAGCTCAGTGGTTTACCATGTCAGAAATCCTGCTTGGTGAGTCTGGTTTGGTGTGCGTTCAGTTTGTTTCTTCTTAAATTTCAATGCGTGATTTAAAAAGTTATAAGAAGAAATGTATCTGAATGATTCATTGCATAGGTGGTGGTGTTTTTTTTTAATTATTGGGGGAGGGCGTGATAATGCTACTATACAAGGTCGATAGATAGTACTAATTGTCGAAAGGTCTCGAGAATGTTTCGATAACTGAATGTCCCTTGAATCGTTTTATCAAGAACTTGTGGTTTGGTGTCGAATTTAAACACCAATTTTAATTCTTATGTACATAAAGAAGGGAGAGAGAGAGGGGTCTACGTAGAACCTGACCCTCCCAGATCCTCGATCCAGACCCTCGTTCGGATATAAAGATATGTATTTTCAACCTAAATGACACCTTGTTCCACATATAGGTTAAACGGCCAGGGCAATATCTCCAAGATTCGGGCGTTAGACAGAACTGCTAGTCAGAGGGAGGGCAACCGGTTGTCAACAGCGCCCGCTTCCTACATAACTACTCATAAACGAATACCTTTAAGTTAATTTCGCGGAACAGCTGTAGCTTATGCGCCAATTCGTGCTCACGTGAAATTTACCGACTTTTCAAATCAAAGATAGTGGGCAGTTTGTTTGTTTTGAATTTCGCGCAAATCTACACGATGGCTATCTGCGCTAGCCATCCCTAATTTAGCAGTGAAATACTAGAGGGAAGGCAGCTGGTCATCCCCACCTACCGCCAACTCTTGAGCTACTCTTTTACCAACGAAAAGTGGGACTGACCGTTACATTATAACGCCCCCACAGCTGGTGAGACGGGGATTCGAACCTCAGATTGCGAGTCGAGCGCCCTCCGAATAGCGGGATTGACTGCCGCCTTTATAACGCGCCCTCAGTATCGCCCTCTATACATACAATAAAACGAGTAATTATTTACAAAAGAAACAAAACAAAAAACACTTCATACTTTAGCTAACGACTCTCAAATTAAAACTCTAAATTAGATAAAAAATTTTGTCTTGTTTTTAGCGCAAAGCTACATGATAGCCATCTGCCCTCTGTACACAGCTGGGAATCGAACCACAGATGTGAGCGTTATAAGTCCGTAAACTTACCACTGACCCACCAGGTGTGTGATATCTATAAATAAACCAAATGACAACCACTGTTATTCTGTATTTCGTCTTTCAATGTACACGCTTTCTACTAGAGACTACATTACATTTATATTATTATCTTAAGACGTTGTAGCCATTAGCTTCTCTTTGGCCTTTTTTTTCGAGATCTCGCAAAAAAAGAAAAAGAAAGGATAAATATTTTTAGTGCACGTGTTCTCACCTCGGTGTAGAAACCACGTGGGAACATCCTGCTGCTTACTCATGTTCAGACTTGTCAGGTTTGTCCTGGGGGGTAGGGGAGGATGGTTTGTTCAAAAGATCAGATGAAACCAACTTGCTTACAGAACAAGCGAGCACTTCAACGGTTTCAGTTGTCAGATTAGACTGTGTTAAAAAAACAACAACAAACTAAACTAAATTTTAAAAAGAAGTGTACGTTTTCTGCGCGTGACATGGATAAACGACGGTACGGACATTCTTTCATTTCGTACGTAAACACCAAACCACCATTTTCTTAGACCATTAGTTAGAATGATAGTTAGTTACAAGTTGTTTATAAAGAAAATAGGTTGTTTTTTTTTAATTACATTATCTCATATTTTGCTAAAATAATCCTGATATACACATAAAATTACCGCGAGAAATCAAGAGGCACGTGCCTCGTAGTTTTAGTTATTTCCTTGCGTTTCTGTTGACTCACTATCGGATGTCAGTGACTCATCCGGTTATTTTTTTTATCCTCCCTACAGCGGCGGTGTTTTTACTTGCCCAGAGGACGGTCTACCGTTGGACTACGCAAAGGTATGGCACATTAGTTTAAATATTTGGGTAAGTTAGGTTTTGTTTAGATAACGTGACATATATAATACGAGACCGCTTTGTATTGGGTGATCACTATCCATGAGCAGCACGGTGATTTACTTTACATAGAAGTACATACGAATCGATAAAGACATAATTAGTACTAATGCTGTACATTTTTACACAGAGAGAAAAGAGAAACTAAGTAACGGGACAACAGCTTTTGGACCACCCTGTACTGCTGCGTATGCGTGTGTGATATCGGTTATCAAGCTGCAACATGTCGAAACATGAAACATTGCCGAGTATAAGTCTTTCACTTTGATTCGCATGGTTAATTTAATTTTTTTCTTACCAAGACAACGTATTTTCTTATTTTATTGTGTATTAGTCACAGAATTGCCTCAGAACCAAAATTTTCTACCAAAAGTAAGTATTACGGTACCCCGTAGATCTGAGACATTTGTCCAACAGAAACTATCGTGTGTATATGTTAACCAAATGTCACTAAAAATGTGAATTTTTTTTTTATTAGTTTGTGCTTTGTTTGTTTTTGAATTTCGCGCAAAGCTGCACGAGGGCTATCTGCGCTAGCCGTCTCTAATTTAGCAGTGTAAGACTAGAGGGAAGGCAGCTAATCATCACCACCCACCGCCAACTCTTGGGCTACTCTTTTACCAACGAATAGTGGGATTGAGCGTGACATTATAACGCCCCCACGGCTGAAAGGGTGAGCATGTTTGGTGTGACGGGGATTCGAACCCGCGACCCTCTGATTGCGAGTCGAGCGCCCTACGTGCAGATAACCCCTGTGTAAGTTTGCGCGAACATTCTGGAACAAACGAACAAGTTCTATATATATATAAAAAAAAATAATTGATTAATTTTATTGTCCATTTTTAGTTACGCTTTCGTAGGAGTCACTTTAGCACACGTACAGTCAACAACAATTTAAGTCTAAATCTTTTTGTTTGAATGTTTAAAACAATTCTTACATTCGTTTATGACCTTTCCAAGATGTTTATTTCGCTAAAAATATGATGTTGATATTCTAGTGGCAAAAAAAAAAAACTCTTTTCGAAAGATATGCATATGTAATTGTTATTTATACCGAGTTGTAAAAATAAGCATACCCAGTCATTTGCTCCAGGCCACCATGTTTAAAGTTTTTTTGTAATTCAGTCGAAGTGCAGATGGTGCCTAAAACTGAACCCTTCTGGAAGGGTTAAATCACAAGACTTTATGATAAGAAGTTCTCCTATTCCATGATTATAAAAGCACGCAATGCACGAAATATTTGTGTTTCAAAGAAAGACGTGTCCAAAATGTTGAACAGTATCCGTAAAGCAAGGATAGGCGTGATTCCAGCAGGAGAAAACTGGCAACTCCACGATCGGCTACCACTCGCACACCAGATGTACTGAAGAAACTTAGCTGCTTGTTACCTGAAGTAACCCAAAATTATATTGATTAATTGTGATTATTTTGAAGCTGTAAACAAGTCCGGGCAATATTTATTATCGTCCTGCCAATTAGTGAATTCTAAAAATGATACCGAGCTTATCACAAAGTTTGTTTGCTTGTTGTTTTTTTTTTTCTTTTCAAAAAGTATGTATGATTACAGATGACAGTTATAATGGTAAATTAAACATCCAGAAAATCGAGAAGGATGCCAAGGCGAACTCTGCATACTGTCAGGATAACGTGCTGTCGCCACCATACCACCCAGGAGGAAATACAATATCTGTATGGACTGAATTGCAATAAGGTACGACTCCTTCAAGACCAAGCATCCATCCACTTGTCCAAATCAACAAACCAGTTCCTCTACACGATGCAAGTATAAACAGGAATTCATTTTGTCCCATTCACAGATACAGAGGTGTCGCTAGGTGCTTAGGCCCATAGACCCGGAATTTTTCGGTTTTGTGGTATGGTAGCGATCGTGGTTTTCGATTGAGATTTTTTAATACACCAACTGGGGATTTGGGGCACTGTTAAATAAAATCTGAGCATGGGCCCCGTGTGCCATTGCCTAGCGACGCCTCTGGTTAAATCAATAAATGGATCCTCCATGGACTTTGTGCGATTGGGTTGCTCAAAGGGTTGCTCAAATGAGTTTGGAAGTCGTCGTCCGCGAATGGTCGATGGAATTTGGGAAGAATGTAAAGAGGAGTGGAACAATACTGATCCCAATGTCTTCTACAAAAGCGTCCTGCAATGGAAATGGAACTGCAAAGCGAAAGTCCATAACCTTAACACAGACCACCATATGTAGCAGAAGAAGGGTCTGTAGATCACAGGCTAGTGTTTTCAAAACGTTTCCCCAAGGAACACCTGGAACTACTGACAAGAGTACAGCACACACTAATTGGTCAGAGCAAAGTGCCACACAAACAAAGAAAACTGAAAGCAGATGGTGGTAACCAAACTAGCTTGTGATTGTACTTTCATTTGGTCATCACATTAAGATATTTATTTTAAGGTATTTTATTATTTATTTTGTTTTTTTTAAACAATGATTATAGAAAAGTGGAATGTTTAGCACCACACTGCCAGCTTACTTGCGACCCCTCTTTTGGGAAACATTGGTCTAGGCAGTTTTTTGTTGTTTTAAATCTATTTTTGTCGTTGTTTATTAGCGTTTAACGAATCCTATATTTACATCGTTGTTGTGACCTTCGAGCCATGACATTTCATCACTTTTGACCTTTTACAAACGGTACAGACGTATTTCACGATACGTATTTAGATGGGATGGTTACCCAGCTCTTTGGTGGTGGTAGTGAACTTGGGAGAATGTATGACCATGGTAATCGGGATGGGTGATTTTAGGTGTATCCGTCCGAAGTGAACACAGAAAGGGTGTGAATACGACTGTCACCATGCCGGGAGCCAGAACGCAGATGTGGTGACGTGCCAAACCCGCCGCCCCTGGAGGGACAAGGCCACTCCTGTACATCTATGTATTTTTTTCAATACTACTAAAAATAATATATGCATCATTGTTCCAGAAAAGATACAAAATTAGCAAAAGACATTCTACGTGCAACATTCCGATATATTAAACAGTTCATACTGAAGAAGTATTGTATTTTATTTACAAACGGTCTAGGCACAAGACTGCCTTTTAAAGTCACTCGGATACTTCGGAAGCCTCGTGCTTTATATTACGTTGAGTCGTGATTCGGAACAGGAAATCCTTTTTTTTTTTGCTTTTTACTAATATCATAGACTGTATTCAAATAAAACTTTGACTCTACATGCAACTTTTAAGTTCATATCAAACGTTTAAATTTTACGTGATTTCGATTGATTTATACTACAGGTGTTTCCAGATCCTGTTATTGAGAGTACAGTGATGGGTTCGGTGGTTTACTGCATACACTGCAAGGAAGGATGTAAATGGACAGATGAGTTGAGGAAGTTACAGGTAAGTTCAGATAATCAGTTCTTAAAGCTGTTTGTTTGTAATTAAGCACAAGACTAGACAATGGGCTATCTGTACTGTGCCCACCACGAGTATCGAAATTTTTTTTAGCGTTAAAATCTCGTAGACTTTACATTTTGTGGCAGTGTTTGTTTTTCTAGAATTGCGTCACAAATTGTATTTGTGAATGTGTATCGGATATTTGTAATAACTCTTCATCTACCTGGGGAGGGGCGAAGATAAGGGCTTATAATGCTAAAATTAGGGGTTTAGTCCCTGCGATGTGTTTTTGGCACAGCTAGTACATTATGTCGCTCTGTTCTTAACGCCAAACAAACGAATGAACAATATATCGCTAGTGTTAATTGACTCCATTACAAATGATATAATAACAAATCTTAGAAAAAAATATATTATTAATATCTGTAGCGTTGAACTGGTTTGGAAAACATCCGTTCCTTATATGACTGACCAGTTGATGCTGTAACTGATCGTGGTTGGACCACGTCTCCGTATTTATAGGGTTCATACTGTGTCAGTAACTTTCCAATTTAAGATAGTTTGATTTATATTAAAAGTTGATAAGGGGTAGTTTTCTGTTCTGAGGGTTTTTGTGAACATTGCTAAGTCAATATTAATCGTATATTATAGTTCAAATGGTATGTTACTGGAAACTAAACATATTGTCTGTATACCATATTTGATGATATATTTCTGATAGATATTTTTTAACGTTCTATCCACTCTTCACTTGTTTCAGTAATACGTAACATACTTTTTATATACTAATTATTTTAAGATAATGTAGTTTTTGTCTTATTAATGTATGCATGTGTATAAAGTTCTACTTTGTGTCCTAGTTTTATATACAATGACATCGACACCGGATCAAGTAACGGAGGTTTCAATATATCTACAGTTTTATATATATTACCTCTACATAAAACGGATTAAGAAACGGATATTTTGATATTGGCAAACGGATGTCCAGTCTTATCATACGACCTCGACCGAAACCGCATCAACCAACAGATTATTCGATATTGGTAAATGCATGTCCAGTTTTATTATGTCATCTTGACCGAAACCTGGTCAAGTAACGGATATTTTAATATTGGTAAAAAAAAATCCAAGTCCTGCCATTTAACAGGAAATTTATCGTGTTCACTGTAAACAGGTGGATTACACTCCAACTACTTCGTTGCTAAGGGACATGCAAGCTACCATAGCTACCAAACAACAACGCCCCAGTTACAATATTTGTCATCAAGAATATTGAAGGGTTTTACAGAAAGCTGTTAGGTTTTAGAAGAAATGCCAGAACACCTGTACTTAAACCCGTACCTCAACTTTTAGAGCATGTAACAATGTATGTTCGTCTGATAATAAACTATAATTTAGTGAAGATATTATCTTACTCCTGTTGCGCTGGATCGGGCGTGGTCTGGTGTATAGATAGCTGTATCGTAGAATAATCAACATGTAGATAAACTACAAATGTTCGATACAAACGTAGCAGCATTTACCTCGTATAGAGGGTTGAATACGTAACGTGTCAACCACAGGTGATGTGAAATCGCTGGGGAATGAATGTATCAGAACTACATTTTGGTATTATGTAACTATGTATGTAACAGTCCTTTCCGACGAAGAATATTTATACTCAAACCATAAGGATGTACTCAGTTTGAGGATTTAGAATTTCTAAGACAAGGATGTCTTTTGTACTTATATGGATCACTTTGGGACACCAGGACTAGCCAGAACGAGACTTACAACAGGTATTTCGGATATGGTAAGTGTTTTATGACAGGTGAGAATCTACGAACACAGAGGTCAGTTGCAGAAACTGTCCACGTGCCCTAAGCAATAGTACGCAATATAATCGAGAAGGGTCTCAGTCTGGAAAAGTAACACAAATGAAAAAAATGTGCTTACACAACATATTAGTTGAACTATCACACACCTCAAGCAGCTGGATAAAATCTTGCTCTTTCATATGAAGTAGTCAAGTCGCTTGATGCAGCGCCAGTAGATTTCTGTGCGTTAGGGCTGTATAAAAGGGCACTGGAAAACCGTCGTCCTTGTACATAAGATGGATTAAGGAAAACATGCAGGTACAAAGGGTGTGCTTTGAACTTACACACTTACGACGGAGCCATTTGCAGTGAAAACGTCACCGCAGTGCTATTCTCAAGATGCACGGTCGTCATATAGAGCTTGACTTGGATATTGCTAAATTTACTGTTATGAAACTCCAAAATCAACGTACTCAGCCCCTCTATTCCAATATGTGGAAAACAATTTGAACAAGAACTCGGTGATATCTTATATGGATAATTTAAAGTTAATTTTATTTTGATGGGTTAAATATATATCGGACCATATTTTTTTGGCACGCTTTCAAACAGGAAGTCGCACGTTTAATGTTATATAGGCCAACATTTAAAGTGTTTCTACTTTTCTCTGATACTTTTGAGAATCGAAAAGAAACAAGGTTGCCTCCATTATTAATAGGCAGCAAATATAACTTGCCAACCGGAAAATAAACGTGTATGTTACTGAAAGACCTTGAGATTTTGTGAGATCGGTAATCTACGTTCATATGCTGGTTCACGAAATTTCAGATTCTCACAGGAGCACGTTGCGTACTGCAAACGTGTGGGAATGTGACCTGATTTGGATGAGAACGAGTTTCTTGTTCTGTTGGCTGTTAAAACTAGGCGGTAAGTCGGAAGTAACGCCATTCTTTTCACGCAACAATAGTCGTCGTACGTAAGTTGTTCGTGCCTGCGGGTGCAGTAGTTAATCCTGTGCCACCTCGCGCACTGCTGAATCCAGGGGTCGAGTCAAGCTCTGTGAAAATGTCCATCTCACGACATAGCTGGAGCGGTTTTCCACCGTTAAAAGTCAAGGTTTTTCAGGTTGGTTTTAAACTACGCAATTTTCCAGAAAGACTAACGTTAATGATTAATAATTTAGTATGTAAAGTTTAGCACGATCGTGCTTTATTTATAAGTTACCTTACTCCGTTTCACCATAACGAGTACTTGTGAAGTTTGCATAATCGTGTGGTCAGTGTCTTGCTCAAAACTTTTGATTGTTTATATGACTTAGCTACCACCATTGCGAGGTGTAACGAGCAGTTTAACCAACCTTTTGACTCAAATGTTTGTTTGGCGTAATCAACATATCCATGTATATATATAGAAATAACATTGTCCATTCCTTTTGTTTGGTGTAATCAGAATTTCGCTTATTAAATGTGGTGTAATCCGGCGGTTCCCTAACGTTTTAACTTGAACCCAAGACTTCAGACACCGTGGCTGAGGGCGACATCTAATGGTTTAATATAAATTATAAATAATAGCCATTCAGAGACGTACTTCACTTTAATTAGAATTTATTCCTTAAAAAAGATTTCAAGCATGAACAACGTCGTGCAGTCGTATTTATTGCAATAAGTGATCACTGAAAACGTTGCTTTGTCCGGTGTCAGAGGAGTTTAAAGAGAATATGTTTCGAGGACCCTAACTTGGACCATATTTGTTTAATGTAATTAAACTAGATATTTTACAGGGTCATTTATACATTTTATATTATTGAAGCGTGGATATGATAGCACGTTATTTCTCTCAAATTATAAATAGCTAGCTTGTATAATAATATACAAAATGTTAAACCTATTTCTCGTTCTGTCTATAAGATAATTCATGCGTGAAAAGATAATTACTTTTGTTTTCTTTAAGTACGTCTCTCACTCACGGCCGCGCTGTAGGTATAATTTTCATCTGTTTGTTTGTTTGTGTGTGTGTGTGTGTGTGTGTGAGTGTGAGAGAGAGAGAGAGAACATTATACACGTCTTATTGGATTGTTACTTCAACTAATTACGCCTTTCACTCAC
>NW_013666807.1:273834-282261 GCF_000517525.1 Limulus polyphemus
AAAAACGTTATTAAAAAGTGGAACTGATTACGTGATGCGGTATTAAACACCGGCCCAAGAATATGTAAAGAAAAAACATAAATTTGGGGGGGGGGGTTGAGCGCGTGATATTCCACTTATTTGATTGTTACTTCCACTAAGTCTTCAGTACGTCTTTCAATCAAGGCCGCATTGTAGTTATCATCTTTACTTTTTTTTTGGGGGGGGGGGCGTGATTTACCACTTATGTTGGATTGTTAGAGTTATCATGCTTAAAGCGAAGCTTTGGGTTTTGTCCATGGAATTATACAGTTCGCGTCACGACCTTCCCCGAAACTAAATAGGTGACCAAGGTTTTATTGTCATTTGTGTCCTTCGAAGAAGGCCATCTATTTAGAGCTACACCAAGACAGTTTTATACAAGTAACATTTCTCTCCTCCCACCCCCACCTCCTTGTTTACTCAGAAACTAGAGTTGTACAAAAATAATTTTATCAAAATATTTTTGTTGTGACTGTAGTTTTGTTCGTCTTATTTAGCTTTTTCCCTGCCACTTTTATTACCCTGGTGGTCCAGTTACTTCACTCGCCACTTTTGTTACCTGCCCCCCCCCCTCCCCCAGTGGCACAGCGGTATGTCTGCGGACTTACAACGCTAGAATCCGGGTTTCGATAACCCGTGGTGGGCAGAGCACAGATAGCCAATTGTGTAGCTTTGTGCTTAATTACAAACAAACAAACTTTTATTACCCTAGTGGTCAAGTTACTTCACTCGTAACCTGAGGGTTGCGGGTTCGAATCCCATCCCAGGATATGCTCGCTTTTTCTGCCTTGAGGGTATTATAATATTTTGATTAATTACACTATTCGTTGGTAAAGAGTAACCCAAGAGTTGGCGGTTGGTGGTATTGACTAGTTGCCTTCCCTGTCACTTCAAAAGTAGTGACGGCTAGTGTAGACAGTAAGTAGCTTTACGTGAAATTGCAAACTAATGAGAAACTTTTATAGATCAACAACTTTACCTGTTTTATAATCTATATAAATATACTAGTACCGTCCATGTAACTACATGGACCTTCACCAAAAGTGGTAATCTATATAAATGTACTAGTACTGTCCATGTAACTACATGTACCTTCACCAAAAGTGGTAATCTATATAAATATACTAGTACTGTCTATGTAACTACATGTACCTTCACCAAAAGTGGTAATCTATATAAATATACTAGTACTGTCTATGTAACTACATGTACCTTCACCAAAAGTGGTAATCTATATAAATGTACCAGTACTATCAAAATACGACATCATTTTTTTTTTTTGATGGCTGGATGATAAAAACTTTTAAGGCTTATTTCGCGAAATATTAAAACATTTTTTAAGGACCATAGTTTGTAGTTTTTTAGTCATTACTTTTCTGTTGCATCTGTATAATATAAGGTATAATATAGTCCGCTTCTTTTTTACCTTCCTAATTAGGACAGCGTAGTTTCAACTCGGTAAACATGACAAGGTCAGTTTCCTGTATAAACTTAGTTTGTTGTGGTATCTAATGTTAAAATAAATGTCAGAGAGTGAAAATCTTCAAAAACTTTGTACCATCCTTGTAAAGACGGTTCTTAGGGGAAAGATTCCCAGTTTTTAAGGACGATTTTTATGGGGAAAGGTTCCCAGTTTTTAGAACTTTTAATAAATTCTGCATTATCGTAAGGTTGAGAAAATATTAGTCTCGATGGAATTCTGTATTGATAATATATAACCGATGGTTGAAATATGATCCGTGGTTTGTATGTAACCGATGGTTGAATATGATTCGTGGTTTAAATACGATCCGTGATTTATATATAGCCGATGGTTAAGATGTAACCGCAACTCGATATGTGTAAGTGGGGGGTGGACCGATTGTGTCATAATCTATTCCTGTATTATTTGTGTGTGTCTGTAATGAATGATACACTTACAACCAGATTTTGACCGAGAGACTTTTCCTGCAGGGTCATTTGAACACGTGTAAATACGACGCCATTCCTTGCACTAACCAGTGTGCCGCCATGATTCCCAGGCTGCTCATGAAAGACCACCTGTCCTACACCTGTCCGAAACGGAGAATCAGCTGCGAGTTCTGCAACAGGGAGTTCACAGGAGAAACTTTGGAGGTAAGTTGCTCCCACTGAATTAATTGCAAACTGCGGGATTCGAACCTGCGCCTCTAAAGGCCTAGGCTATCTTGCTCGAGTGTCGATAGTCTCAGCTTCTACTCACGTCACTCTTTCCTTGAGTAATGTCAAAACCAGCCATTAATACTCGGAACCCGTTTGTGAAATAGCCCAAAAAATCTGCCTGTGAGGGCGTTATAAACCTACAATCAATCCCATTATTCAATTAGAATAGTCAAAGACTTTGACGGTAGGTGGGGTTGATTAGTTGCCTTCTCTCTAGTCTTTCACTTCTAAGTTAGGGACAGCTAGCGCAGATAGCTCTCCAGGGACTTTACACCAAATTAAAGAAAATAAGCAAGACTGATAATCTTGCTGTAGGGGACGCAAGTTCGAATCCCTTTTTAGAAAATTTACCACAATTGTAAAGATTGTTTTGTATTGTTAGCTTGATACATGTATTTAGGAATAATCTATATCTCCTAAGTTAGCCGAACCTTAGGCGTTCTTATTAGGATTACGGCCGAAAATATCGTTAAAAACTAGGGAGCCCAACTGATGAAATAATGCATTTGAATCTTTTAATTAGAAACGTAAGAAAAATATATTTATTTATTTAGCTGTACTGATGGCCAGATTTGTTTTTAGTTTCGTTCTGAGCATGTAACTTACTCTTATCGGGAGTTATTAATTAACCTCTAATACGATCTTTTCAATTACAAACACTAGCCCTAAAATCACCATTGTGCTAGATCTTTTGTTTGTGTTGTTTTTTCGACGTATCCGGACAGAGCGAGATGTATATTATGTTTGATCAAGATGTAGTTACATTTTAGTAACCTCGCGCATTTCAAAAACTGTATCAGTAGAGGAAATAGACGTGTTTGTACTTTAACTCAAGCTTAGTATCGGTTTTCCACAGTTACGTTAGGTTTAACTGAGATAAAGATATTTCATTGTATTCTTTGTCTTAATAATCTATAGGTGTTGTGTGAAAGGATTCAAAACCGTACATGATATACATGTAACGTACGTGTAACACACGGTTAAGAGAGAGATTTTGTGTACGTGTGACACACGGTTAAGAGAGAGGGATTTTGTGTACGTGTGACACACGGTTAAGAGAGAGGGATTTTGTGTACGTGTGACACACGGTTAAGAGAGAGAGATTTTGTGTACGTGTGACACACGGTTAAGAGAGATATTTTATGTACGTGTGACACACGATTAAGAGAGATATTTTATGTACGTGTGACACACGGTTAAGAGAGATTTTGTGTAAGTGTGACACACGGTTAAGAGAGGGATTTTGTGTACGTGTGACACACGGTTAAGAGAGGGATTTTGTGTACGTGTGACACACGGTTAAGAGAGATATTTTATGTACGTGTGACACACGGTTAAGAGAGAGAGATTTTGTGTACGTGTATGATAACTGTGATTCAGTGGTTCGGCCTTATATCCAATTTATATTTCAGGAAGGCCAGGTGGTTAGAGCGCTCGATTCCCAATCTGCGGGTTCGAATCCCCGTCACACCAAACATGCTTGCCCTTTCAGCCGTGGGGGCGTTATAAGTTACGGTCAATCCCATCGTTCGTTGGTAAAAGAGTAGCCCAAGAGTTGGCGGTGGGTAGTGATGATTTGCTGCCTTACCTCTGGTCTTACACTGCTAAATTAGGGACGGCTAGCGCTGATAGTCCTCGTGTAATTTTGCGCGAAATTCCAAAACAAACAAGAGAAGAAAACAAAAAGAGAAAAAAAAAACTTTGTTTTTGATCGCCCATCATTGCTTAACTTTGGGAAAAAGTTGTTCTGAAGATACAATAATAAAGTATGAATACTTCAAAACTTTTTAAATAATCGAGAAAAAAATAATGCGGTTGATATAATTCCAAGTTTGTGGCATTTTTCCAAATTATCATTTATAATTATGACTTAAAATCTATAAAACAGTATGCTTATTATCTTGATTATCATAGAGTCGAGTCGAACGGTAAATAAGTGATGAGGTAAAAACAAATGTGAGCTTTATTTGTTTTTAAATTGTGTCGTCGTTGTTGTTGTTTTTTCAGCGCAATGGACCATTTGCGCTTTGGCCACCTACGGGGGGATGAAACCCCGGATTTTAGACAGTTTAAGTTGATGCTAGAGAGTGTGATTCCTTCAAAATACTAGATTGTTTATTCTAATTCTAGCATTACAGATGTGGCTTTTTAAAAACTTCTCCAAATTTATTTACGCAACAAATAACTTGTAGGTCTATAGCTTTGTTGGTTACAGGGTCCTCGATAACGGATAAGGCACTCAAAAAATATAAAAACTATCAATATTGCATTTATTATTACTATTTTACTACTGGGTCCCCTTTTTGTATTTTATGTAGAAAATGAATAATTTCGCCCAATTTTTTGGGTCATTTCTTCACGCTAAGTATAATCGGCAAAAAGAAACAAAATGACCAAATATGGTATAATATCATACAGTTCATTCCCTTTTTAGGTAATGCAAACTTACCTGCCAAAATTCAAGTACTTTTAAGGCCTTGGACTTGTTACTTAAAACTTCACGAACTTTCAAAGTTTTCAAGGACCTATACAAACTAATGGCGTTTATTAAAAGCGAAGTCCACGTATAATTCAGAGACTGCAATGCGTGTGTGAAAAAAAAAATTCATCCCTTTGACTAGCAACGTGAAAAAAAAAAGAGAAAAATATTAGTTATTTTTTCTAGCTGGTGGCTCTGCATGGCCAGGTGGTTAGGGTGCTTGACTCGCAATCTTATGGTCGCGGATTCGAATCCCCGTCCCACCAAATATGCTCACCTTTTCAGCCGTGGGGGCCTTATAATGTGACGGTCAGTCCCACTATTCGTTGTTAAAAGAGTAGCTCAGAAGTTGGCGGTGGGTGGTGATGCCTTCCCCCTCTAGTCTTACCACCGCCAACTCTTGTCTGACCGAATAGTTAGATTTGACCGTCACGCTTATATAACACCCACGGCATTGAAGCGTGGGAACGGGATACGAACACTGGATCCGTACATACACAGTTCGGCATTCTCACCACTGGGCCACGCTTGGCCCCAAAACGTTTTAATATATTAGATGTATTGATTGGTATGTTTGACAGAATAATATGTTTAACAATTCCTAAATGTTATCTTTTTGATCCTCAAATTACCGAGTTGTTGACTGCAATGTGTGTGGAAAAAAAGAAAAAGTCATGCCCTTGGGTCATCCCTTTGACTAGCAATGTGAAAAAAAGGTCATCCCTTTAAAAAAAGTCATGCCCTTGACTGCAATGTGTGTGTGAAAAAACCACACACATTGCAGTCAAAGGCACCGAGTTATGTAATTGAAGTGTATCGTTCGGTTGGAACTGATGAAATGAATTTGATAGTGACTAATAAAACATTTCAATATCCAGGGCCACGTGGGCAGCTGTCAGTACGAGCCGGTGTACTGCGAAAACAAGTGTGGGTTGAAACTTCAACGTAGATTTACCACCAACCACCGGCTGAATGAATGTATGAAGAAACTCGCGGCCTGCCGATATTGTGAAAAGGAGTTCGTATACGATACGTTACAGGTTGGTGCTAGGACTAGAAACTTTCGTTTAGGAAAATTTGTGTGTGGCCCTTTATAGGCAAAAATCTAACAACTAATCGAATATTATTTTCAGCATTGAACGGACAGAAACTTGGCACGTTTATAAAATTGTTACAGAGACATAATTTTTCTTAGCGGTAAGTCTGAGGGATTATAAGGCTACAAATCTGGTTTCGATATCAGTTACTTATCAGACAATTAGCGTAAATATTTGGAAGTGTTCCAAAATTATTCTATTTCTTTTTAAATGTCCAATAAAAGCACGAATTGAAATAATACACTGTTGTATTAGCTGGTATATTTTATAATTAAACATTTTCGAATACTGTTTAAATTAAATGGATTATGTGATTGCATGTAAACAAAAAAAAAACGAAGTTTAAACACCAGTTGTATATATTAAAGTATTGTAAAGACGAAGCTAAACTGTGCGGGGAAATTAAATGAAACAAGAGGGGGATTCTCAGTAGTCGCGGCACTTGAAACTATTTTAGGCACAATTAGAGTAAATTAATCGTAGACTCTTTTTTTTTTCCTTTTCTTTCTATGAACTATAATCTTTGTGCGCCAGCAATCGTGGTGCGCACGTATTACGCGATTCGATTTTTATTACTCATCAGGATCTCTACCAGCCTACCCTCAAATTTAAATTTTTAGGCAGGATTAGAGTAAGTTCATCTATGAGACTTTTGGCGTGGTCAAACGTATCAATCGAAAGGGTTTGACCTCCTGAGTTCAAAAATGTAATTAGATCTAAAATCGGTCAAGAGATGACGGAACTATGAGCTAAACGTTTGTACTCGAAAAAACAATAACTAAGCCTTTCCTTGAGCCGCGGCTAAAAATATGTTCGTAGAAGTTACACCTAATCCAAAACTATGATTTTTTTTATTATATTTTTTTTTATGGAGCTGATTTCACTGATGCTAATTTATTATTATTTCATTTTTGTTTAGTTTCAACTGTAAATGATTCAACCTTTTAATGTTGTTTTAGAAGTTTTGTTTTTCTTTGTTAGTTTGGAGTTTTCTTACAATTATTATCATTCGTAGCTTATTGGTTATTGCTGGACTGTGGATTCGAGGGTTCATGGTTCGCGATTCTTTTGGGGGCCATGGCTGCTTTTATAATAGTGGTGGTAGGATCAAACTATTCAAGCTAGAGTAGCCCAAGAGTTGGCGCTGGGTACTTTTCGCTAGCTGCCTTGTGTCATTTTAAAACAAAGGACGATTAACTCCAAACCAAACTTATAAATGTTAAGTTGTTCTCATCAAAATTTTAAAATTATTTCATATGACGTAATAACACACTGTCATATTGCTTACAGAACCATACAGCGAAATGCCCTAGATATCCACTATCTTGCCCCAATCGCTGTGAACCAACCAAAGTTCCGAGAGAAGACATGGAAGTCCATTTGAAGGACCATTGTCCATCTGTAACGCTTCATTGTGCCTTCAGAGAAATGGGTTGTATATTTAAGGTAACATCCAACGTTTGGTCAGTTTTTTTGTGTCACTACAGAATACATGTTGTAAGTTTACAACAGTTTTATATCACGTAATCTCGGAAATATCAGTTGCAACTTTCAGCTACCTCACATACCTTCTGTCATTTGTTTATTGCAACTCCAAAGATGGGGTATAAGTTACAGCTAAGTCACATCTGATGTAACTTAAAAGATACAGCTAAGTTATATCTGGTGTTAACTTAAAAAATACGGGGTGTAAGTTACAGCTAAGTTATATCTGGTGTAACTTAAAAAATACGGGGTGTTAGCTACAGCTAAGTTATATCTGGTGTAACTTAAAAAAAATACGGGGTGTTAGCTACAGCTAAGTCACATCTGGTGTAGCTTAAAAAATACGGGGTGTAAGTTACAGCTAAGTCACATCTGGTGTAACTTAAAAGATACGGGGTGTAAGGTACGGCTAAGTCGCATCTGGTGTAACTTCAAAGGTACAAGGTGTAAGTTACAACTAAGCCACTTCAGCACAGGATGAGGCAGACATCGCGCGGTTGACATATGTATCTTTATTACTCAATCTTACGTTTTTAGAATCGCACCTGTTCAGTGTAACTTCACAGATATTAGTTGTAACTTTAACTTAAATCACGTAGTTTGCCACATCCTAGAGAAACTGGAGACATGTATGGCTTAAGGATTGAGCCAAGTCACGTATTTTTGTCTCTTCTGAATATATATTTAAAAACTCGTGTTTACATTTTCTCAGATCCTTCTTACCTTCTTTAGTATAGTTCTACTCGCCATCTTGTAAACAGATTTGTTAATAGAAACGTTCTCAATCCAATCTTGTAAACAGATTTGTTAATAGAAACGTTTTCAATCCAATCTTGTAAGCAGATTTGTCAATAGAAACGTTTTCAATCCAATCTTGTAAACAGATTTGTTAATAGAAACGTTTTCAATCTAATCTTGTAAACAGATTTGTTAATAGAAACGTTCTCAATCCAATCTTGTAAACAGATTTGTTAATAGAAACGTTCTCAATTCAATCTTGTAAACAGATTTGTCAATAGAAACGTTCTCAGTCTAATCTTGTAAACAGATTTGTTAATAGAAACGTTTTCAATCTAATCTTGTAAACAGATTTGTTAATAGAAACGTTTTCAATCCAATACTTGTAAACAGATTTGTCAATAGAAACGTTTCAATCCAATCTTG
>NW_013666807.1:283261-285103 GCF_000517525.1 Limulus polyphemus
TAGAAACGTTTCAATCCAATCTTGTAAACAGATTTGTTAATAGAAACGTTTTCAATCTAATCTTGTAACAGATTTGTTAATAGAAACGTTCTCAATCCTAATCTTGTAAACAGATTTGTTAATAGAAACGTTCTCAATTCAATCTTGTAAACAGATTTGTCAATAGAAACGTTCTCAGTCTAATCTTGTAAACAGATTTGTTAATAGAAACGTTTTCAATCCAATCTTGTAAACAGATTTGTCAATAGAAACGTTTTCAATCCAATCTTGTAAACAGATTTGTTAATAGAAACGTTTTCAATCCAATCTTGTAAACAGATTTGTTAATAGAAACGTTCTCAATCTAATCTTGTAAACAGATTTGTCGATAGAAACGTTCTCAATCCAATCTTGTAAACAGATTTGTCAATAGAAACGTTTTCAATCTAATATTGTAAACAGATTTGTTAATAGAAACGTTTTCAATCCAATCTTTTCTTGTATAAAACTGTTTTTTTTGTTGATCTTTCCTCTTAGGGTCCACGTTTCGCTCTCGATGAACACTTGGAAGAAAGTACCAAGTTTCATCTTATCTTAATGTGTAATTTGGTTTCGAGGCAACAGCGTCAGATTTCAACTCTTCAAAATGCCCTTGAAAATCTGACCCTCAACACTTCCGGAGTGTTGATCTGGAAGATAACAGATTATGGCCAGAATATGGCTGAAGCTAAGTCAAAAAAAGATCACGAACTGTGCAGTGCTCCATTTTACACCAGCCAACACGGCTATAAACTGATGGCAACTATTTTCCTGAATGGCAATGGAGCTGGTGAAGATAGCCACTTGTCTGTGTACATCAGGATTGTACCAGGAGAATACGATTCTCTTCTTTCCTGGCCTTTTTCTCACACCGTTTCCTTTACCCTCTTCGACCAGGCTTCGTCTTCAGAAAATGCTTGCAATATTGTTGAAAGCTTTGTGCCAGATCCATCATGGAAGAACTTCCAGCGGCCCAGCAAAGAACCAGACAGTTTAGGGTTTGGTTTCCCGAGATTTGTGTCGCATGAAATTGTAAAGAAACACAATTATGTAAAAGATGACACGATCTTCATCAAGGTGAAAGTTGACTCAAATAAAACCATAGCAGTTTGAATGAATTAATTAATTAATTTGTGATGCCAACGGCCAATTCAAGTCGCCATTTTGAAAGTGAATAAAAAAAAACTCAAATTATCCAAATATCCATTTAAATATGGTATTGTTGTCCCGTTAATGTGGTTTTAAAACTTTGTTGTAAACTACTTTACACGGTATTTTGTATTTAGCTATTTTATAAAATTAATTTCTTTCTGTGTTTAACGTATTTCGTTGCACAGTTATCAATCGTCAGTTGATCAAAGAAGTGATAAATACAGGTTGATTCGATAGTGATGTATTGTTGTGTGAGAATCGTTACTCCTTTATATACGTTATTGTTAAGTATGCTTCTTTTTTTTCAGTCACGTGCAACGTCTACGTGTTACTGAATTTTTGGAACACTCAATTAAAACTTGGCATAGATAGAACCTGATGAGTTTGTTAATGCATATTTGATTGTACTAGTCAGAAAAATATTTCGAAATCGGTAAAAAAAAAAGTAAGTCATTCCGGTTTTTCATAACAAAGTTTTATTTGAACAGTACCACGAAAGCGTAATAATTATATACGTATCTATTTTACTCTATAGACATAACGTAAGTGTAATTAATAGAATATATGGACGATTTAAGCTTTTGATTGAGGTATAGGAGGGAAAAAAACAAAAAACACTGCGTTCGCAAGTGTTACTTATAGCGCCGCCAGGTGGCAAGCGTTGAAACGTAG
>NW_013666807.1:285964-295329 GCF_000517525.1 Limulus polyphemus
ACTTGTGTCGTTAAAGTTTCGTTGAAACGAAGTTACGGAATAAGTTAATTAACACACGGAGACGTAACACTATTGTAACAGATCTTTCTCTTTGTGTTTATGTTTTAAAATTTATAGAACACGTGAAAATTATTCCTGTTGTGACGTTGCATCGTGACATCCTCAACTTTTCCATTACATTTTAATTAAACTTAACGAGAAAATAGATGATATATTTGAATTAGATGTGTGTGTTTGTGTTTAAATATTTTTTCGTTTTATGAGCGCATTACAACGTACACAAAGGATTGTTAACAGTCCCATATTACAAGGAGCGTCCCTTCTTTAAATCTCGTACCAACTCAGTACGGAACGCCTTTTATTCCGAATTTCAATATATTAAAAATATTATCACTATGTAAAACTAGATTACCTTACCTTTCAATAACATAAAATTTGTAAAATATGACAATGTAGTTACAAAGAATCGGCCCCACGATTTTATTTAACTAATGTACCTAGCGGAAACTGTTGAACTAATATGTGGAAATTATATTATTTAACGGCTAGCATTAGCCTGTAGCGTAGTTTTAACATGGTTAGGAAAATGTCGAATGCAAGCGTGAGTGAAACAGCGGGAACATTAGACGGCCCTCTTGGATCTAAACAGAAAGAAATGAAGAGACTGTGTAGTTATAAAACTAAAAGTCAATGGGAAGAAAAATACAACTGGGTAAAACCTATCAGTTCTGATTCTGGTAAAGGCTTGTTTTGAACTTTGTACAAGCGTGACTTTAATATCAGTAATGGAGGCGAAACTGTTCGGGAGTTATCAAGTGTTACAAAAAGCGGCAAAAAATAACCTGACGAATGTAGGTGAGTACTAATTATTATTATTAACAATGTTACTAACGGTGATAATATCGGGTGGGGAAGGGATGATAAGAAAACAGCCTCATATTTTCGAAATACAATGTTGGCATAAGGATGAATTAAAATTTTGTGCTGAAGTATACTAGTTTATTTTGAAATAAATGTCAGTAGAATACTGACGTTCAAGTCGAGATTATTTAAACTTACTCCAGGTTTTTAGTTATAAAGGAACACATTTATCTGCCTTGTGAACAAAGGATATCGTTCCATATCGTAGTTCCTATGGCGATAGTAAAAAAAAAGAATGAAAACGCAATATCTCAACAGCCTTGAGAGTAAAATGTATTTACCAAACATATTATTATAAAATATCACAGCCGACTGCACGTGTTCACAAGATTAGCAATAATTACAGGCGTCAGACAATAGCAACTACACTTCTTTATCGCTAGTCGTTGTAGTCGTAGGTTTCATCCAGTATTGAACTTTGAAGCTTAATATTGTTACGTATCTGCTTGTTTGTTAATATCCGGTATAAATTCTTTCCGAGGAACTTCAGCGATACAAGTCCTTTCTTAATTAAAACTAGTTTATTCTTTCTCGATACAACTTTGTAATACACAGAATTTCCACAGTCACTTTAAACTGAACAACCTTTATAACACACGCTATAAATCACAGTGATTCGCACTTGACTCAATTATCTATCTATCTCTTCGATCTATCTGCCTATATCGCTGACTTTCTTTGCCAGGCTTATATACTAAAAAAGAGGGCGTCTAGCAAATACTCGGAGATTCGCGGGGTTCCCCGATAATTCTAGAAACTCCAGCGCGCATGCTCGCAGCGTCACGCGACTTCCGCTGTCGTAACAATAATTTACTTTGTTGACCTTTGCCACTATTGAAGCTTGAGTTACTTAGAAGCAGACCGTAACAAACAAAAAAAAAAAAACAACAACTCTAGAACAATTTAGAAAAAAAATCATTGGTCTAAATCTTCGAATTTGAAACAAGAAAAGTATTTTCAGGCCAAAGTTTTTGGAAAGAGGGTACAGTGGATTACTGATATATTTAACTGCCTAAGTTAGGAAACCAGTTACACGTATCAATCACAAATTTCTACGAGTAGTATTACAACCATAATTTGTTTAAAGTGTCATACCCAGAGTTCCTAAAATCATGCGATTGAAGCTTTAATTATATAACCGCTTGTTTTACCACAAACCTTCACAATGGAATGTCTGCGTGGTATTCTCAGTTTCACTATCCCCCCTTGAGTAATCGGGTAGGATCCGTAAGATAACTAACTGGGTTCGACAGAAAATGTTTTGCAGGAGTAAATCTGAATTATCTGTCTCTGACCGAGTTAAGAAAAAAGGAAAAGATTGGATACAATGAAAACAGTATTTATTCAGTTCACAAGTCGATCAAGAACGACCAATGTATGGATGAAAGCTTTCAGAAATATACAGATTTCTAAACCTGTTAAAAACTGTTCCAAACCGAAAAGCGTGAGCTACCTATGACACTATTGGTTATTCACATCGAAAAATAAGGTATGTTGTATCATTCAGGTGGAAAATATTGATTCTACTTTTACATCGCATGACTTTCTTTACAGTCATTTTCCAGCGAAAATGCACACGTGATGATAAAGGGGGTGATCCAAAACAATGACTAACTACGGTGTAAAGAACTTCGTTGAACAAACTTCTACGCGAAACCTACATTTTGTATGCATGAAAGTTTTTCAATTTTTCAATTAAATTTTGAATTAAATGGAGAGGGTGGAAAATATCTAGTACGCCTGCATACTACATCTGCTCTGTGTTCGCTGTTGGGATTGAACTGTGAATTTTAGCATTATAAGCCCTAAAGCTTGTCGCTTAGCCATTGGGGACACGCGATTGAAAGCATGAGGTAATCTATTGCGACTTGATATTGCACTCTTGAGACTCAGTTTTTAATAGTAATTGCAAGTCCATTTTATGAATAACTTTACTAACAGAAGATTATGTTGAGTTGAATGTATACAAAACCTGTATTATTGTTAGAAACTGCAGTAGACCTGTTAAAACAACAACAAAAACACGTATTCCTTGTTTTACATCCTATAGTTTTAAAACCTACATTGGTACCTGAATGTTGCTGTTCGATCCTGTCAGTTCGTATTAAACTGTTTACAATAGCTTTTAAATTTAGTTTTATAATAAAGTAGTAACATTTATTCCTTTTGTTGTCAGCTGGTAGTCATACTGTCGAGGAGAGAACGTTGGAAAAGTTGTGGAATTCAATGTGTTCTCAATTCAGTGACTTTTTGATAACAGTATGAAACAATTTGAAATTCTCAAGACATAAAAATTAAGAATCGTATAAGGACTGATTTTAGGTACTTAGTTTTTCATTTACAGCATGAATACAGAAATTCAAACCAAATTTGACGTTGCTGTCCATGAGCTTTTGTGATTAATTAAAATTAATTTCAAGTATATTTTTCTCAGTATTGTTAAAACTTAAGTGAATATCTTATACTTATGGGATTTAATAGAATAAATAATGTAATCTAGATATATGTTATGTAACTCTATCAAAAGTTTTGTTTGTTGTTAAGCACAAAGCTACACAATTGGCTTATCTATGCTCTGTCCACCAGGGGGCGTAATGAAAGTTTGTTAAACCGTCAAATAAGCACGGCACTAGTTTGAGCTTTGGAATACTGCAATCGTTAAAAAATACAAGTACATTTCATAATTTATTCTTATAACCAATCAAAATTTAATCAGATATAAATTTTTGGTTATAATTTCTAATTTTGAAATAATGCGCATGATTAAAAATTGACACATTTTTTTTATGATTTGATCATCCTGATTTCATGGCGACCTTTTTTTTTGTCCTAAAACTACAACTCGTAGAGCGAGAGAGAGAGAGATGGATTTTTTATTTGTTTCAAATTAAAAATTTTATATCTGTAAAATATGTATAATTAAATGAAAACCACGATTTTCTTGAACTAATTATGACTCACTTTATCTTTCGTATATAATTTCAAATGTGAATTATAGTTTTTAATGAAGTAATTAGATGCTTCTGTAACGTGTTGTAGATAAATTCTAATGAGCATTACGATTGTTTTTGAATAAATATATGACTATGACTTTCATTAACTTGTATAAATAATTTTAAGTATGAGCTATGATTTTTCTGAACCATTACTCGATCTTCAACTGCTGTGACAAACTATTCTGAACTTCAAGTCCGCTTACTATCAAAGAAGGTTCTAAATTTTGGAAATTATGTAAAGCAAATAGTTGCATTTTTAACTAATGAATATTGCCTATCAAACTTTTCAATGGAAACTTGGTATACTTGTATAGATGAAGCTACGAATTTATTATTACACATTCATAAATAGTCAACTGACACTGTTTTCGTTTTTTCACACTAGAGAGCAGCCCAGAACTATGAGGTGGGTTGCCAGTACTGTGATGCGAGTGTGACTTAATATTATTGCTAAAAAGCTTGAGTAGAAGTCCTTGAGACTGAGTTGCACTTGAGTGAATGAGGAGTTTAGCCAGTATTCGTTGTTTTTAAACATTGTTTTTGCGCTAGTTAGAAGGTATGTCTTTGTGAAATTGCTTTTAGTATATTTAAAGTTGAAATGTCGGCATATTAGAATTATATTCTATTAGTATTATTATCACTATCGCTGTATCATTCTATCAGTTAATTAGGTTAATATTAAATGTGACAAGTGCTACCAGCACTGCTAGGACTGTAGTACTGTTACTAAATACTAGTATTATAAATATAATATTACTCACTGTTAGTATTATTGGGCCTGGCTTGGTGAATAATAGTGTTCTGTTAATGTTATTCATAGTTAGTGTAGAGCTGTTAATACTATTGTTAATGTAACAAAAGCTTACACAAACAGCGTCTTTGTTTTGTTTGTTATATCTTAGTTTCTCTAATTTCATCCTCGACGGTGAAACACTGAGACTGAGAGTACATGACTTATTTCTTTTTGAGGGTCAATACCTAGTTCAGGTTCATTTGCTTCTGCGGCGATTCAAACCTGAAGAAGAAAGTTACAGTTGATAATGATAGTACTTCTAGTATTGGTGCTGTAAATTATAATATCGGTCAACTTTTAAATTATAAAAGTAGGGTACATCTATACTCTAGCCTTTACAGTGATTATGTTGCCAAATGTTTAAGTAATTTATTATAACACAACATGTATGCTTATTCAGGATAACTTAAGTTCATTATCATAGTTTTGCAGCTAATAAGGATAGTTAAGACATATTTTATGTGGATACAGTTTCTTTGTTCCATAACTTAATGAGTTTATCTGATTTTGTTAGAATAACTTGTTTATGTAGACTAAATATACAGTATTCTTGATGGTATGAATAAAAGATTCTTCATTTAGGTGTGAGAATAAGAAATTTAGATTCTATTACACAAATGTGGTTTTTAATGCCTGTAATTGGTAATTTTATGACTTTTATTTTACTGTTAGACTTAGATGTATTTATGTTTTTTGGCTGTTTACTTTTTTAAACAGGTATGGTATATATAAACTGTAACTAAAGTGGACTTAAAATAGTACCAAATTAGAGACAGGTGTATCTGTTTTTTTTTCTTTGTTAACTGTGATAAAACTCTTTTGTAATAAACGATTTTTTTCAATGAATAAAACTCAATTACTTTTAAAATTTAAACATATTTAGGCCAAATTTAACTTTTTTTTTAGAAGACTGTTCACTACAGTTGTCATTCTAATGTTGGTTGTTTAGCTCTTTGGAGTTGAATGTGTGTAGGTTTATTATATGTTAATTGTCATGTTTCAAATAGCAACTTATTACAGTCAGGTTTAAAATATCATAAAATTTTGATTAAGTTTCCTTGTAAAACCTAAATATTGTTATTCACAAAATAGTTTTATATATTTGATTTTTTTTGCATATATTTATATTACTGGTCTAAGACTGTTATAGTTAAAAATATTTGTTGTTAATTATTTTTTTTTTTTATAAAAGACAAAATTACATAAAGATGACTGGACAGAAAAACTTGACACTAGAGGAAGTTCTTCCAGACTTCCCACCAGGTCCGTTACACGAATACCGACAGAAAGCTTCTTTCAATTGGAGAAAAATGAAAGTACTGATGGAAGGAGAAGATATGATACGGGTTAAGGTTTGTTATTGAAGATGATTCATTATGACTTGTGAGTAAGGATGTAAGCTTTGTGAGTATAAATCTTATTTTCACAAATTGAAATTTTATTTCGACCAAAAATTTCAGAGAATTTAGAGATAAAATGTTTTTAAGTTTACAAAGTTACTCTGTCTGTTTATTATTTTATGTTTACATTACATGATTACATAGATAGTAACATAGAAACATTTTTTAATACTTTTCCTGTATAAACTATTTATGAATAATTGAAAAATAATTTTACAAAATAAATCAGATTTTTTTATGCAAAAATTAAGATTTTAATTTAGATATTTTTTTTTTCAATGGAAAATTTAAAATTTAACTTAAAGGTCTTTTAACTTATGGATGTTGATTTTCCATGCTTGTTAATTAAATCTCATTATGGCTAAATACATCTATTTGTGAATGTTATTTAAAATAAATATTTCATTTCATGTTTTAAAATTGTACATTATCTAACAGTGTCTTTTAATTTGTTTAATTTTTCAGTTTAAGGTTTGGAAATCTTTAGAAGCAGACCCACTTTTTGCACACACACCAACGGAAGAGCTGTCACGAGAAAAGTATCGTCAGTTGTGTTTTCGTCGAATGAAACGTTTGCTAGAATATGAGTTCTACACACAGGAAGAGTTCCTACTAAATCCTCATCTAGCTCATGCTGCCTTTCTTGCTGTTGGCATGTATGACTGGTCACTTGCAGTAAAAAAATTCTTAGCATTTGAGGTGTGTTAAGATGTTGATCTTTATACAAAAAAATCTAAATTGGGTTGATATACAGATGTTTTCATATAATTTAAATTTCTTCAAGGTATTAATTCTTATGGTGAATTAAAGAATATCAAAAATACACAAGTTCATTTTTTTTAGGTATGTTAAAGGTAAGCTGTAAGCTTATTGTTGAGGGAAAGTCTGAGCTTTTCAATGTTTTCTTCTCTTTTTACAAGAGAAGATATTAGCAAAGTTTGTGATCCTGAAAATTCTATAGAAAGTACTGGAATTAATCTGAATTATGTAGATATTAATTCCTTGGTAGGAAAGATTAAGAGATTTAAAGGTAGAGAAAGCACCAGGGCCAGCCGTGGTTTCCCTTAGGTCTTTATGGGAGGCAAAGGATCAGATATTCAGGCCATTCTCTTTCATTTTTAGTAGATCAAAAGAGATAGGGCAAGTGTCTGAGAATTGGAAAGTTGCTTATATTACTCCAATTTTCAAAGAGATGATAAAAGTTGCCCAGTTTATATATTAATTTGTCTCAGCTCTGTGATACTCGGGTCCACTGATATCCAACAGATCAAAAATATCTGTAAAATTCTGATTCTGGAAATGTTACACAGTAGATAAATTGAACATGGACAGCAAAAGAAAGAAACACAAGTGAAAAAATACAAGCTTTATTCACAATAGTTGAATATTTTACTTACTGGTCAGCTTACAGTTTTGTGTTCTTACTGGTTGTTGGTGTAAGAGGCTTTCTCTATTTCTATTTCCACACAGGACAAAAGAATCCTATGTCATGTCTGTGTAGACAAAGGGAATTCTGATTTACTGCCAAAAGTTAGACCAAATATTAAAAGTGTGGCATATCGGAGGCCAGTGCAGCATATGTTGCTGACTATTGCAGACAATATTTACAGGGGAGAAAAACCCATAACTCATTCCAAATTGTACAAGTATCTTAGCCATCCCCTTGAGATGGGCTCACCCCTCTCTAAGATGTTGCACAAGGCCAAAGTGTTTTTGGTCATTGGTATATGAAACTTGACCTGAGTGAAAGGATTAATACTTTTTTTTATGACCTTTTGGGATATGATTAACATATATGTTATATGACATGTGGAATACCAGCACGAGAATTTAGAAGGATTATCTGAACATTCCTGACTAAAGATACATTCTCTGCTAGTTAGGGAAGAGTGATTATTTCAGTCATTACACTTTTGTAATGTAAACATTTCTAAAGAGGCTGAGTTAAAACAACAAACAAACATTACAAAACAATTTAGTGAAATATGATTAACCATAGGGAAATCTACCTTTTTTTCGTTTCACTTCAGGATGTTACTGTATACATCTGGAAATAGGAAAATGTGTGGACTTGGTGTATTTAGATTTTCCAAAAGCTGTTGATGAGGTGCCACGTTAACTAAGAAAATCACGCCAGTAGTGACTGGAGAAAGAACATTTAGTTAACTGGATTGTTGGGTGGTTGGATGGGAGAAACTTAAAGATTGTTATTGGTGTGATCCAGTCAAAATGGACCCATGTTACTAGTGGATCAATGAATGATGGACAAGTATTTTACAAAGGACTTAATTGTAGTAAGTGTAAGGTGATGCATTTGGGTTATCATAGTTTGGATCACAGTTTTAATATGGATGAGAAGCTACTCAAGACACTGAAGAAAAGGATCACAGCATTCATAGCATGGTGGTGGATAAGTCACTCAATCCATCAAAGAAGCTCTTCGATTCTAGTAGTAAAACTATTAGACATTTAAGGTGTATTTATAGAAATATTGATAAGTCAAAAGAAGTAAGAAGTGATGTTTCTCACCATATATATATACGTATAAGGATTTAAGAGGGGAATCAATGATTTTTCCGGAATGTAGGTGCAGGTTTAAATTTGTGTAGCCATCATTGCAGGATCAGATGGTCTCTTGTTGTCCATGGCTGAAAATGTGTTCCAAATCTCGTTCAAGCAATTATTTAGTTAATTGATGAAAAATTATTGTATTATAAAAGCACGTTGTTTAAACAGGACAAGGAAGTACAGGTTCATATTTCATAAGGACACATACAAGATTTGTTTTAGGCTAGTACCAAACTTTTTCCACTTAATAGTGTGACAAAATCTTCATAAAAAAAAGCCTATACACCTTTTAAGAGTATATAGGCCTATACTGTAATTTATGTCATCTCCTGTAGGTACAAAGTATATAGAATATAAATAGTCACACACAGGGCTGTAGAAAAAAAAAGAAACTTGAAAGATTAGAACTTTAATGATACAAATATGTATTGAGAAAGAATTGTAAATATTTGTAGTTACCATTATTATATGTACGTAGTGTCATGTTTGCAGATTGGTTCTGGTCTATAGATCGGTGAGTAGGAACCACTGATCTGGGCATTGGAGTAAAGGCTGATTCAAAAATATTTCAATAGTAAATTTTCATACGTAAAACAAATATATATATATACAGTTAAAGTGGTAATAACCATTCACTTGGTTACGTCAACACAAATTATTGAGATTTATGTATTTAACTTCTTTTGA
>NW_013666807.1:295593-296957 GCF_000517525.1 Limulus polyphemus
TTTTTTTTTTTTTTTTTTTTCCAAGAAACAAATAATCAATTCAAAATGAAAAAAACTGTATGTAATTTTTTTAGATTTAGGGATTGTTAAGTGTAATTTAACATAATATTTTTCTAGTTTTTTGGGGCAAGTTTACGAGGACAGGGTACGAAGAAGCATCGCAGCCTGTTGGATGATCTTGAAAAGTTTAAGGTAAGGTAATTATAACTTGTCGTAAGACGTTACGTTAGGCCTAATATATTTTTTAATACTTCATTCTTAATCTAGTCCCTTAAGGATTTTCATAAATTAAAAGAGTGTATAATAGTATTTCGATCGTACTAAATTTGTCATATCCATTGCCGATGATGTGTTTTGCGCAGTCCAGAGCTTTTCAGGCCAGCTGGAATAAGATGAACAGTAGTGATCAGAATACAGCCATCTGTTACAATAATAGTTATCTTAAGAGTTGTTTTAAGATAAGTTGTAAAGAACTGAATTATACTTAGACTTTTGTTATATTACATCCTGTTTTTGATGAAAGATATTTTGAGTTGCATGTTTTTGAACTAGTGTTGGATTTAAAGAAACATTAGAAAGCATATTTATCTCTTTAGAATAAAACTGGGGACCATCAGAGGTTGTTGTTTTTTCCCCCAGTTTTATTGTAATGATATATGCAAGGTATAGGCTCTACCTTCTTTGCCAGTTTCAAATTGAGCAGAAGTGTAACAATGCTATTTCTCTTGGGGGAAATGGAAACTAAATGCTCAAACGGTGAATTTGTACCGATTCTAAAACTACACGAAGGACGGTTTTAAGGCTGTGAGGCATTATGGGAAATATTTTGGGGTTTTTTTCCTTGCCATTTTGTGGATTATTTAGGATCGGTGACCATTTTTATATGTAAGCTTCAAGTGTTGGTTGATGGGAAGCATTGATAAAATTCTTTGTTGTTCAAGTTGTTGGCTTAAAGGAACCTGACAAAGATAAGACATTTGACTTTCTTTAAACATTTAAAAAACATCATTCTGTTAATACCTTGAAAATTGTGAATTAATCAAACTTTTTGTTTTTGTTTCACGTTTTGTCTTAACTTGCGGAATTAATTTTGATGTTAGTTTCAGCATAAAAATACAAAGAATTAAGTTCAAGCTCAAAATGATGATAAGCTATGTTTCGCTAATATGTTAAGTGCTCTCTCGTGACAATGGTTAAGCTGTGTTTCATCAGTACCTTAAGTGCTCTCTCATGACGATGGTTAGCTGTGTTTCATCAGTACCTTAAGTGCTCACTCGTGACAATAGTTAGCTGTGTTTCATCAGTACCTTAAGTGCTCACTCGTGACGATGGTTAGCTGTGTTTCATCAGTACCTAAAGTGCTC